>NC_069729.1:3372522-3447522 GCF_027358585.1 Pangasianodon hypophthalmus
AACCTGCTAGAGAACAAAAATGCCCTTCTTATTGTCTATACTAAAAATATAGTATTCAGAATGCAGTTCAGTAATTTTTTTTTATTTGTCAGAATGCAAGTTTGATTTGATTATAAACTTTACATTAAGTAAAGTTTAGTTGATTTAGTACAATTTAATGAAATAACAGATTACATACCTAATTTCTTTTTTTTACGATAAGCTTTACATTTAGTACATTTTTACAAAATACTTTTTCTATATCATAAGTATCAGATACCCCTCTGCCAGAAATTTTGCCTGCTTAAAGTTAAGAAAAATAGTGTATATACACTTGTTGTTGAAATGTAATATTTGGAAAAACTTGCTGAAGTCTTACTACCGTCTTGCTAAAAACTTGCTACCATCTTATTTTCTGAAAAACATTCAGAGTCCAATTCAGTAAATAGCTGATCTTTTGTCTGATTACATTGAGAACTAAGAGTTCTTAATTGTAAACTTTACATTTAGTAAACTGCAAAATCCTGAAACTATAATTTAATGAAATACCTGGTTCGAACTACTGAAGTATTTTATTTTTATTGTGTACTTTACATTTAGTATGTTATATTTGCTGGATCGAAAGTCACACCAGCATATCAGATGCCCAACCACGTGAAATTCTGCTTGATTAGTTAAGAAAAAAATGTATATACATGTGGTTTTAATGTACTGGTTAGTCCTATAGTTATCCATATTACTGTACAAAAACTACAGTATTCTTGATTGTAAAATGTACAATCACAGTTTAATAAAATAATACCTGACAGACATTCAGGTCATTACACAAAGATGTATTTTGTACATTACACATGGGCATTGGATCTAAAAAAAAAAATTCCTTATTTTTTTTCATGAGGCTAAGAGACCCTCTAAAGAAGTCCTTTTTTAAAAAATAGTCTACCAGTTTCCCAAACCAAATAATGTAAATGTAAATCAGTGTAACTTGCACTGATACATGGCATTTAATATAACACCTAAACCTGCCATATGGGGCTATATGGTTATCATACTATGTATGTATCATACCATTCCATCCTGCATTAAATCCCTTGGATCGTGTTATATTGGGATGTCTTCAGTCTCTGCTCTGACCCCAGGTGTCCCAGAATCCATGCCCTGGCTTTGTCCATCTCCTTCCTGCGTTTGGTCACAAGTCCGAGTGTCTCCGTGCATTAGCTCATTCTGCGCGTTCCTCTCAGCTAGCTCAGTGTCGTTCTCCTGAGCGCGCCGCGCCGCGTCCTTCCGTCTGTAGTTGTAGTAGTTCATGACGAAGAGGAAAAGGCCAGAGGTGAGCATCACAGCACCACACATGTAGAACATGTAGCTGTAGTCGCCAAACATGTCTACTAGTGCACCTGCAGAGAAACAGCAAGTGTTAAAGCCGAGGATTTAAAGGTTAAGGATGGGTTTAAGTGTCACAGGCATGTTTCATTCACTGGGAACACACACACAAACAAAAAACACCTTCAGATTATGGGATACACCATACAGTGGATGAAAGGAACTAAAAATAAGCCATTTGGTGTTTCTTGTTTGTTCTTCCATTCTTGCTTGGCATGCTCAATTACAAATCTAATGCTGAAGATCCTGATACCAAGAACAGTTCTCCCCAAATATCAAGAACTCATTCACTGGTGACTTGGCAACAAGAACAAATTGAAAGATCAATAATTCATTGCAGCTCGTGTACATGTATGTGATGGAAGGTGGAGGCAAATGCATTTCAAAACATTAAAACCAAATCTAAACTAATAATAACAGCCTTGGAGCTGGCACGCGTACAAAATATGCAATCAGTGATCATGGTCAGTACGCATCAAGCTAGAAAGTACAAGTTTAAAACTTTCAGTGGTTCCTTCAGTTGTACAGATCTATGACCAGTCACATACAGTAGTGTGCAAAAGTCTTAGGCACATGCAAAGAAATGCTGTAGAGCAAAGATGCCTTCAAAAATAATGAAATGAATGTTTTTACATTTAAAAAAAATACTAGAAAGAGCAGTGAACAGTAATAAATGATACAAAGTCAATATTTGGTGTGATGACTCTATGCTTTAAAAGTAATGAGTAGTCTCAGGTGCAGTGTGTGCCGTTTTATAAGGAAATGAGCTGTAAGTGTTACTGAGCATCTTGCAGAACCAGCCACAGTTCTTCTGGAGACTTTGACTGTCGTACTCGCTTCTTATTTTTTGCTGCAAAACACAGCAGCTTTCATTCTGTTTTGTATGAAAAGCGCTCTCTTAAAGGCCAGTTATCAAGTCAATAATTTAGGAATCACGTTTGACAGTGACCTCAGTTTTTTAAAAAAAGAAACATATTAGCAATGTCAGTTATACAGCACATTATCACCCTAGAAACATCTCCAAAGTATGTGACATTCTCTCCCCTACTGACAATGAGAAACTCGTTCATGCAATTTTTACTTCGACACTTGATTACTGTAATGGCGTTTTGGCCTGGCTACCAAAGAGCTCTATTAAACACTTACAAAGAGTTCGAAATGCAGCTGTATGAATGCTGACTCGTACTAAAATGAGAAATCACATTACTCCGACACTCAGATCCCTTTATTGGCTGCCTGTATCATTCAGAATTGAATTCAAGATCCTCTTATTAGTTTTTAAATGTCTTCATGGTACTGGCCCAACATACCTTTTGTAATATGTTAACTAAATATACTCCAGCAAGAAATTAGTTTGTTGGTTGTAAAAAAAAAAAAAAAAACACAGTTAAAAGTGGTGAGTCAGCTTTTAATTATTACAATCCCAAGCTATAGGACTCTTTCCCTGACAACCTACAAGCAATCGACTCATTATGCACTTTTGATAAGTATCTCAAAACACATTTGTTAACCAGGGCCTTTCCCTGAGGATTTTATTTTTGTTATTATTTTATTTTATTCTTATTTTTAATATCTATTATGTAGGTAAGTATTTCTTTTTTTTGTAAAGCACTTTGTAAATACTGTTTTTAAAAGGTGCTATATAAATAAAGCTTTACTTACTTACTTACTTTCATAATCTGCTGCTTTCTTTACTGACATACTAACATTTAATTTTGTGCTGGAAAACTAATGTTTGGAAATCTAAAATGTTTTTGTACTGACTCGATAATGTAGAAGTCATAAAATAAAAATCTATAACTATCTAAATCTATGCCTAAGACTTTTGCACAGTACCGTATATCCACTTCATCCCTGGCAACTGCATAGGTTTGTTGTCAAATAACCATTTTACGTAAAAGAAGCGGAAAGATAGAAATGAGTCGAGAAATGAGTAACACACTCATCAAATGTTTGATCGTTTGATACAAGCAACAGTCGTTATGTAAGTTTGTTTTGACTTTTTCTTTCTTCAGGAGGAGGCTCTGATTAGCACAAGTAGGAAGAACTTTCTCTGGTACCCTTGGCAAAGTTAGCATAGTGAGTGGAAGTAACTTAAGGCCAGATTGCTACTCCTATAGGATATATAGCACTAAGAAGTGCAGAAAGGAAAATGCAAGTCCATCCTTTGTATTCATAGCATTTTTGACACTGAGTTCATGCTTCATGCCTAAATCAGAAACCTTTTTAAAGTGCAATTTGGGATGCGAATTTTGTTCACAGAAAGGAAAATTAGGTCTGTGTGTCTGCGTCCAATTTAGGTCTAAATATGAACAAAAAGCAAATGTGTCGCAAGAAAACACTATCAGTGTCCATGCAAAATTGGAGAAGGGGGGCACTGCATTATAAAAATCTAATTACAATTCACTAATATTAAAGAAAAACTTCACTGACTACTCTAAACCATATTTACAAGCTCATTGATCATTAAGTACGGGTGTAACGCATCAAAGGCCTCAGAAATTTCCTTCTGCCCTCACACAGATGCAAACTGACCAACAGGTGGCACCGCAGAGGCAAAGGTCAGCTTTCAGGGCAGCCAAACCAATTAAAACCCTAGTCTTAATGAGTCCTTCCTCTGTGAAGATGATGATGGGGGAGTTTCTCTCTGCCCCTCAGGCTCCACCACCCCAAACAACATCAGTGCCTGTGTTTTGATTGATCGTGGCGTGCCATGTTTCAGGGGGATGGTGTGTGCTGATGTCCAGAATCCTCATTAAGTTGGGCGCTTGATTGGCGCGGCAGTCATTCCAGTCCATCTGTTAAAGTTGCCTTATTTTTCCCCTCCTCTCACATGTACTCATTGCTTAATGATCACACGGGGCGTCTAATGAGTGAGGGGATGAACCGAGATTCATTAAAATACGGGAAAGCGAAAGGCTAATTACTGCCATTTCCTATCTTCTTCCTCATTAGGCTGACCTCGAGGTTCCGGGGAGTGGCACATAAAGACAACGTAACAAGGAGATGCGCTATAGCGGGACGTAATAACTCTGCCACTCTAGTGGAGATTGCTGAGTATGAGCAAGAGACGACAGGATTGCACATAGGTGCTTATTTACGCTATTAAACACCAGTCTCTGAACCAAGGTCTTGCAACAGATCAATGAGGAGCAGATATTTCTGCCTCATTAAACTAGAAGCAGAAGGGGTTGCCAGGTCCTGCGTGACAAAGTTTGCCTGATATGAATCAAAATGGCTCAAAAACAGAGTCTAAGTTTGAACAGGAAACTGCTGCATGAAACACTACAGTGTTGTGAGGAGGTCTTTGCTTCTATGTGTAGCTGCAAGTACATGTAGAGCAACACCAGAGGAACCAGATGTGGTGCGTCATTTAGTCCATGTGACGACATTTTGAATAAAATTCACAACCCACACCTATATAAAACATGGAGTTCCTGATGTTCCTATGTTTCAATTCAATCAGCAGGTCTTTGTACTAAATCTACAACAAGCTGTGAAATTACTTCTGCTTGGTATCATGTTAAAGAGTTTCTTTAAACAGCTTTGACGAAAAGATAACCACTTGGGATCGGTGTGTTCTTTTGTCTTTCTCCTTTAACTCACAGCAAAATCAAAGTATGCCATCACAGATGGGAGTCTTCAATGCATTTTCTGGAGATACATGAAATATTTAATTATATTGTGCTTAAGGGAAGATGAAATCCCCCTCACACACACAGCAAGGGAAACAAGGAGAGCCAGAATAACCTTTGGCTCGGCTGTTTTTAATGTGTCTTCACCTCAGAGGGTTGGACTGTTGCTCAGAGGACAGACTGACCGCTGTTGAAGAAACATCAAGCAGAAGTCTACAGTCCAAATGCCATCATCATGGATATACAGTAAATATGGAATTCATTCACTTCCTTTTTTTTTTTTTTATAACACAGTTTTAATGCAAATTTTGAATATGGACTGATCCCTGATTGGGAATGGCAGAAATTTGGATGCAAGCATTCCTATAGATGGGATTCTGTGCCTCTAATGTTTACTCATATAGCCTTTGTACCTGAAAACACACTCAGATTACTCAGATTGAGGATATGATCAGCAGTAGAGGTGCCACAGGCAGCATTAACAGCTTAACGCCCATTGGCCGAAAGGGACCGAAGACCAAAGTGAGTGAGAAGCGTAAAGAGACTTCATTACACTCCCAGCTACTTCGCTTTGGAAAAACCTCGCTGTAATTTGCGCACGGAGGCGAATCCTCACGCGGCCAGAAAGCCGGAGCGACTGCGGCCGATTTGCAGCACTAAATAACCGTGACCAATTACGGCCTCACGCCCCCACACACACACACTCACGCTCCTGAGGCCCAACATGTGCCGCCGCGGTGCCTCCCTCACCAACCATAATCCAATTCTGCTGGAATGTCTTACAATAATGATACCCTGGAAAGCTTTCCCACCCTGTCCTGTGTTTGTCCATTAGTCATGCATGCAGGAGAGAGAGAGAGAGAGAGAGAGTGATAACAAACATTGATTTATTCAAGTGCAATTTTGTTCCTTTTTGCCATTTTGAAGTGCTGTGACCTTTTTTCTTTGAAGGAAATGAGAATAGAATGAAAAAGCACAAATGGGTAAACACATGTGGGTAAACACGTTCTGTGCTTTACTGCTTTGTAAAGCACTTTGTGAGAATATCTAGAAACGTGCTACAATAAGTTGCTTGTCTTTTTTATTTGCTTATATTCCCAACCAAATGTCTGTGTGTATGTGAATTAGACTTCGATGAAGGATCAAAAATGAAAATACTGAACTTGAAACAGTACCATAAGACATCCTAAGCTGAAGAATTCTAATTCTCTCACTTGCATAAGAGGCCTAGGTTTCTGGACACTATATATACTTAGCATTGCACCACATTACCTTTCTCTGCTGAAAATGCCAAAAGTGTTTTTTTTGTTTTGTTTTGGTTTGGTTTTTTATTTTTGCATTTGATTTATTTCATTACAACAAAAATTATTTGCTGCCTGAATACAACAACTATTTATTCTGTCCAGAAAAGCTACCTAAGATATTCCTAATCAGCCTCGCGCCTACAGATGGACAAAATGGTAAGTATTGTGATATATTCTTGCCATGATAAACAATAAGGTTATCTAACAAGATGCACAAGACCAAGCACAGGAACACACCAGAAAATAAAACACATTTTTCCATGCCACATTTAAAGCCTACTGAAACTAAGAAGTCAATAATGTTTCATGTTTCAACAGAAATCTAATCATCAAGTAATCTGTGACTTTAATTTGGCATGAGTATTCAGACACCATCAATATTTCAAACGACTTAAATTTTTAAGAGTAACAAACAGGTGACTTCAGGTTATTTATTTATTTATTTATTTATTTATTTATTTGATTTTTTTACTTGTTTTGGAATAAAAATCTTATTAATGAGTTTTTTTATATTCTGGTTACTGTGGTATTTTGGTCCCAAATAAGAGGTCAGCTTCTTGAAATACTAGCGATACTAGGAAACTGATATCATGAAAGACTTTTTTCATGAACGGTAGCATAATATACCCACTTTTACATACCACCAATCCATTGAACTCACCTGCAATGGGTGGTCCAAGCAGAACCGGGCAGCACTCGAAGATCGTGACGAGTCCCACAGCACTGGAGAACCTGCTTGTTCCTACCACATCCATGAGGCACTCGAAGAGCAGGGCGCACACCATGCCATACACCACACCATAACACACTGCATACACCACCAACCCCCAGTAACCGGAAGCCAGTGGGCACAGCAGGTGGCACACACCATTGTAGGTAATGGCGAAGCTGAAGAGGTACTGGACCCTTGGCCTCACATGGGGGGTATTGGCGAGCAGACCTGTGCCTGGCCGGGCAAACATGTCCACGAGCGCCAGTGCAGAGAGCAAGCTGGCAGCCGAGTACTCGTCCATGCCACGGTGCTTGGCATACGGTGCCAGGAAGATCATTGGGGCAAAAAAGCCAAAGAACATTAGCATGTTTCCTATTAGGTAGATAATAAAACCACGGTGCCGGAAGAGAGACAGGTCCATGAAGCAGCTGACACTATCCAAGCAGCTCCTCTTTGCTTTGGTTTGCACCTGGGTTCCATTTTCACAAGATTTTGGCTTCATGGCTCCATTTGTCTCAGGTCTATGAGGGCCACCTACTGATGGGGATCAAGAAAATATTGGTTGAGAAACCTCAGAGGTATGCAAGTATGCGAAAATGTTTGTACAACGGCTAAAATTCACAAACTTTTCACCATAAAACTGACAGGTTAGCTAATCATCAACCCATGACCACCTGCCAATGCCATGGAAATTCTACTGTTGGTTGCATTACCACATGCTTTTGTCCTGTATAGATTTCACTAAGTGTACAGCTGATAAAGCATGCAAAGAAGGGTTTTGCTGTTTAGCTACAATCACAGCTGAAATCAGTAAAGTAACATTGGCTCCGTCATTGTGATGATAACGAGGCAAATCTGATAGACTGGAAACAGCACAAAACATGATACCAAAAGCTGCAATATCAGGGTAACAACCAGCAAGATAACTAACAGCCCTACCGTCATTCAGAGGTCTCATTAGTGATCCGGCCACACAGCAGTTCAGCAGCATGGCCCCAAGGATAAAGAAGCTTCCCCTCCAACCAAAATGATCAAACAGGAACTGGTTCAGTGGTGCCAGCGTGCAGAGGAAAACTGGACTTCCTGCCATGGCTAGGCCATTGGCGATGGGCCTCCTGACCTGGAAGTACTTCCCAATTATAGTCAGGGACGGCTGAAGGTTGAAAGAAAGTCCGAGACCTGCGGGAAAATTAAGATGGAAGTTAACACAAGCTCGATTTTCAGAGCCGGTGTGGCCATTCACAATTGCACCGCTCTCCATGATTAAATTAAGGCCAATCCCACTCAGTTCGCATTAGAGTTCCATCTCATTTCACATTGCCGACTAAAAACTCATTAACGGACCCCGAAATAATTTCTCAAATGAATCTGCGAGGTAAATGGTAATAAATTAGACTCTCTTTACCAAAGAAAATCCAATTTAATGCTGTCTCATTCTCTAAACGAGCATCTTATTCATTGAACAGGATCGTGCATGAAGAAGGAGTGCGCTAGGTAGGATTGCTATATTCCCAGTATTCAGAAATCTGCAGAATGAAGACTTCATGCTCCTTTACTGCCTCTCATTCATTACAGTTGCTTTTTATACTGTAGATCTAAGCAAAAATTCCTTGAAACTTTTCCATTTGGATTAAATTACGTTTCATACTTTGAGATTTGATAGTATATTTTGAATAATTAACTGCTAACAGATCAGGGCAATGTAGTTCGTTTAATAGTATTTGGTGCTGTGGGCTGGTAAATGTCAATTATTCCTACAAATGAGAAGTTAGAACCAATGTATGATCCTCAGTTGGGCTGTGTGTTCATGTGTGATGAAGTCTCTTTTGGAGACTTTTTTTTATCCTTGTTGTCCAGGGATAAAATCACCAGTTTGATATGAGGCTTTAGGAGGGGGTAGTTGTCTTCTGTGGTTAAGGCTTTTGGCTGCAGCTTGTGGGCTTGTGGGCTTGTGGGCTTGTGCAGGTTGTGAGTTCAAATATCGGCACTACCCCGATTCCATTGTTGTGCCCTTGAGCATGCCTATTAACCCTTGGTGTGGCAGGGACCTTTACAAATTAAATTACATTAACCAGGCATTGGAACAACATGGACTCTAAAAGACAACGTTTTCCAATCTTGGTATAATTTGACGTACATTGATGGTTGCAAACGTGTAATTTGTATAATGAGTCTGCTCACCTCTCTGAGGTCACCAAACTGTGTAATTATCCATAATTTGCTGCACTTATACATTGGTCTTGTCTTACGCTGTCATACTGTTTGAATACATACTGTGTATCGATGAAAAGAATGTAAAGTGTTAGTAAATTCAGACGATATCTTGGAGGGACTGTGACTCTGTCTGTGAGGAGTCTACGAGAGAAATGTTCCAGGTTAAAATGAATATCTCTAAATGTATGTCTCAGCTGTCCTGGTGATGAATGAGAGAGATGAATTCACCAGACCCGGAATACCTTAGCATGCGCCCGAGGCCAAAAATGGAAACTAATACACATCCCGAGCTTATAAAGTCATCACAGTCATTTTTTAATAAAGACTTTTAATTTGGACCAGTGTAAGCCTAGACTCCATGTGGACCCTTTGCTGAAAGCATTACCCCATTGATGGTGACCTCGAAATAATAAAAAGAAACCGAGAGGGTCACTGCGAGTCTCAGTAGGACTTCCGTGCCCACTCCATCCACACATAAATCCTCCATGGCAGACTGACGCTGGGTAATGAGGCTCGCTGGGCACGCGCTCTGGGTAACCAGCTTGGCACGTACAATCCTTCCCTTAGAGGGACGAGCCAGGACAGTGCAGACTTAATTACACCCAGAGAGAGAGAGAGAGAGACAGAGAGAACAATAGACAGATAGAAAATCAGAGGGCGGGTTTTGAAAGAGACAAAGAAAGATTGTGAGGGAAAAAGAAAAGATAAATGCCGCTTGTGACGACAAAGAAAGCGAGACATAGAGAACCAGAACAAAGGTCAAAGAATTAGTGAACAAGCGAGTGGTCCACGGAGTGATAGCTTTTCCCTGAGGCGTGACCCGAGAGCGAAACCCGAGAGTAACTTCCAGACCTACAGGGCGGAAGACCGATAAACAAGTGGAACTCTGGTCCTCCCTATACACACACCAATTACACCCACTCCAGAGAGCTCAACTTCAATACTCAGATGGACAAAGTCCTAATGGAGAGATCTACTGATGACAGAGCTGGGCCATGGGTCTGGGGGTTCCTACAACATCATATGAATTCAGTTCAGTTTGACTTGTATAGTTCCTTATTTGTCACAAAGCAGCTGGACAGAAATCTTGGAAAGCCAGAGAGAACATTAGCAAGGAAAAACACCTTGAGGTGGCATAAAGAGGACACGAACCTACCTAGCAAAATATGTCCTGGGAGTAAAACAACCAGGGCACTGATGACACTTTATTTTTTTCATTATACCACAGAAATACTGAATGCTCAAATCTGATTGGTCAAAAGGTGTTGAATAAGTTTATAATAATAATAATAATAATAATAATAATAACAACAGCCCTGACAGTAGTTTAGCTGCACATCACAGGTTTATATTAATGCACTTGTTCTAATACGTTATCGTTTCCATAGTAACAGCGAATTCATAGGGACTTGTATGGTGGAGGCTTCACATAAACAGCTTACACACAGTTTGTGTAATTGTTGATATGGTGAAGTTTTTTGTGAGGAGACATTTATTTAACATTTTAGGAAGGAGTCTCAAGTGTCAGCGGTTTGTAACAGAGTAAAGCTGTAACTTTAAGTTTTCTGACACAGGAACATCGTCAGGACAGAGGATTTGTGCTCTCTGTGGTTTCTTCGTAACATTACAAAATCTAGTTTTTTTCCTATTAATTTCAATTACAGGAAAAAAAGAGAGGCTGGAGATGGAAAGACTGTTTAGAGCTGCTATAATATATCACGTAAGTGATAACAGGAACTAACTTGTTTCGTGGATGTTCCACAACATTAAATGTAACTATAAATGGATAAAAAGTACAATGTTGGGGTGGAAATAGTAACTCCATTCCCTATAACAGCATGCACCCATGAGTTTTGTTCCTTATTATTTAAGTGCATTATAGCTATAGTATACTTCTCAACCTTGGGCAGCATGTTAAAGCACAGTGAACAGTACCAAAAACGATCCAAAACTGTAAAAATGAACATTGTGTTTCAGCACACAGGAAAGAGAGGTGTCATTTCAGTACCTCCAATGATCCCGACACAGAAGTACAAGTGTGTGATGGTGCTGCTGAACGAAGCCGCCACCATCGACACACTGCACATGAGGCCTCCTGTGATAACCACAGGCCTGCTGCCATAGCGGTTCACCAACACACTGCTCACTGGACCTGGACACAGACGGACAGAAAGAGGGTGAGTTAATACAGGTAGTGCTGTACAATTAACCACATTATAATCGCGGTCACAATTTCTTGCTTACTTCATTAGATGATCGACTTCAAAAAGATAATCGACTGCAATATTGGTGAGCTTAGTGAAACTTTTTTTGTAGTGTCTTAAATCACACTTCACATACCGTGGTGTATTATTCCTTTATTTAAATTATTGTTTTATGTTTTTATGGTTTATTACAGTTCACCTACTATTGGGGATTAAATAAGGAAGAGCTAATTAGAGCAAGATTTGTTTTTTTCCCAATAAAATAAAACATCACAAATATTTCTCAGGTCACTTACATATATTTCTTACTAAACATTTCTAATCCTAGCATATTTAACATGGACCCTTTTCTTAAATGTTCAAAAACCTTTGACTGGCAGTATATACTTAATATTCAATTAACAAGACCTTGAGCTGTCTAATTTTTAATCAATTGCACACCATGCAAGAAATGATGATAATATTATTGTACAAAGTGTAAATCTTGATAACAACACTGGCCATTTTCAGGATAATAAAATGTATTATCTTAGCAATATTGTA
Organism: Pangasianodon hypophthalmus; assembly: GCF_027358585.1. NCBI lineage: Eukaryota > Metazoa > Chordata > Actinopteri > Siluriformes > Pangasiidae > Pangasianodon > Pangasianodon hypophthalmus. The sequence continues at coordinate 3,384,497 of NC_069729.1, forward strand.
CATTGTAGTGATTCTTTCATAGAGAGAATGAATGAAAGGGTTAGAAATCAATGGACAAAAAGGAAGAGAGGAGAAAAGACAGAAGGCTGCGTCTTATTTGCATTATATTTTGCATATTTTGATGAAAACTAGAGCTTTGTTTAGCAGCATTAAGCCCAAAATCTCTGACAGACATGATGAGAAACTGCATCACCACTCATCTCATCTCACCTCATCTCGGAGTTTAGCGGCAAACACTTTTGATGACACCTATTAGATTACAGTCACGTTTCATATTGCTTTGATCTTGATGTAAAACAACTGCAGAGGAAGAAAATTATCAACTAAATTATCCACATCAATCAGCAAGTCAGTTTGTCTTTTCTGAAGAAAATTAAAAACCAGAAAAAAAGCATCCAATGTTAAAAGGCCAAATCATTACCAAAAGGACATTCCTTAAAAGAGAGGGACCTCGGAACGTACGAGCTGGCTCTAAAGGAACAATCTGTTTGCTATTCCAGGTTTGATTCAGAAGGTCAGTGAAGGCCTCTGCAATTATAACACGACTGCATGCAAACGGGAAAAAAAAGGTTGCTGGGAAAGACCTTACAGAAATAACTGATTGTGTTTGTAGAAATGTGAGTTTTATTGGAGGTTGAAGAGAAAACATCGGGGGGAAAGTAAATGTAACGTAAGCAAATAACATGTTCAACTTAAAATTATGGCCTTTGGGATTATTAGGAAAATATTAGGGGGAAAAATTAAATGTAATTTCAGAAAATAATGCGTTCAACTTAAATTGCGGGTTTTGTTTGAGATTACTATAATAAGAAAACAAAAAAATTAACGTAAGCTGAAAAAAGCATGTTCGACTTAAAATCATGGGCTTTGTTTCCGATCATTTGGAAAATATTAAGGAGGAAAATTGAATGTAAGGATGTAAAAGCTAAGGATGTAAGAATGTTAGCCTGTTCAACTTAAAATTGTATGGTTTGAGATTAACAGGAAAACCTTAGGAGAAAAAAGTTTATGTAATCTTAGAAAAAAGTATGTTCATCCTAAAATAATGGGCTTTATTCTAACTTGATAGGATAAAATCAGTGGTGAAATTTTAATGAACACTAAGAAAAATAGCATGTTCAACTTCAAATCACGGTCCTTGTTATACTCTATTAGAGATTACTCTAATAGGAAAACATTAGGGAAGTTGAAAATGTAAGATAAAAAATGAAAAAGATTAAATAAGATTTAGTCAGAATGTAAGATAAATGTAAGAAAATTGCATGTTCAACTTAAAAATCAAAAAAATGTTTTGTTTGAGATTAATAGGAAAACACAGGGGGAATTAATGTTCAACTTTAAATTGTGGACTTTATATAAGGAAAACATTATGGGGGGAAAAAAGTTAAATGTCTGCTTAAAAAATAGTACATTCAACTTCAAATCATGTGCTTGTTTGAGATTAATAGGAAAACATTGTGGGAAATTAAATGTAAGCTAAAATAAACATGTTCAACTGAAAATCATGGGTTTTGTTTGAGATTAATCAGTAAATATTAATGGGGGGATTAAACATGAGCTGAGAAAAAAAAATAAGAAATTGCATATTCAACTTAAACTCTTGGGTGTTGAGATTAACGTGAAAACATTATGGGAAATTAGCACATTTAGAACATTTAACTTAAAATTGGCTTTTTTTTAGAAACATATGAAATTGTCAATGTTGAAAATGAATACATTTTAAAAAATAAAAAATAAATGTATGCTTAAAATAGCATTAACTTAGAATTGTGGACTTTGTTTGAGATTAATAGGAGACCTTTTGGGGGAAAAATAAATACGATACAAAAATCACAAATTCAATTTAAAATGGTGGGATTTTTTTTAGATTGTTAAGAAAACAGGAAGGGGAAAAATGAAATGCTCAGCTTAAAATCATGGGTTGTTTGAGATTATTAGGAAAAGAATTAGGGGGAAAATGTGTGTAAGCTAAGAAAGTAGAATATTCATATAACCAAGACCAGGATTGTTGTTCTGGTAAAGCCGACTCATCTTGCACTGACGCAATTTACGGCACCACAGTGAAGAGCTAGAAGAGATTAATCACACCATCATTATGGGCTGTTTGTGCGTTTGTCTGATCCCATGATGCACCATGTAAGAGCAACACTCTCTCCACAATCAACAAGCTGATGATCAGTGGCTGAGATGATATTTTGAAAGGATGATTTATTTCAGCTTCAGAGACGCTAATGGCCTGTTGTTATCCTTCATTTTGGGTGTTTACAGCCTTGTAAAACTTTTATGATTATGTGGCTAGGCTGTAAATTATGTAGGGCGGATCTTGCTTTCATGAGCATGGCAAAAGCACTAATCAACTCAGCAAGCGCTTGAAGAGAGGAAAAGAGGAGAGGAAGCGAAAAGGCACACAAGCAAAAGATATTTTCTTCCTTTTGCTTCTTCAGAGACTAAAACGATGCCAAAAAACAGCCATTTTTACTGCTGATTCCTTCAATCTCTAGTAAGAACTTACATTATTTAGTTCGTATGCAACAGTAACCAAAAAAAAAAAAGGAAAAAAAGATATACTTTTTTCCATATGCTTGTGTGGTACCATTTAAATGCAATTTCTGACATCACAAAAAGTTTAGACAAAAATAAAGCCAGTTTTGCTTAATTACATTACTTTAAATATTCATATACAGAATATGAGAGCAAAATATATACATAGAAATTGCATGACATTAAAAATAAAACATATAACTTAAATATAATGCAAAATCAATAAAACAATATACTGAAAATTGTACACTGTATTTGGACAATATTTATATTTATATCACATTCAAAAAAAAAAAAAGAAAAAAGGGGGAAATATATAAACATTTAAACCGGTTTTTATTTATTACACATTGATACACTTTTTTTGTTATGTGTAATAATGAAGGAAAGTCTGAGAAGCCTAACACACTAAATGTCTTGTTGCTATTAAATTCTTTTTGAATGCTGTAATTTTTTTTGTCCTAAGGGTGTGCAAAGTTTTGCACTAACTGTATATATCATTTTCATATGAGGATTTAAAAAGAAGATAATTTAATTCCTATCAGTTATGTTGTCTTGGGTGTCTTGCTGTCTGAGATAGATAGATAGATAGATAGATAGATAGATAAATAGATAGATAGATAGATAGATAGATAGATAGATAGATAGAGTCTAGAACACTTCAGTGTTCTGTTTGTCCCTAAAGTGGAACCTCATTAGGAACCTTAGAGTCCTTAACAATTCAGAGAACCCTTAAAGGAACCTTTCTTTTCTACACCTGCATGTTGTGGTCTCACACTCTCGAATAATTAAAAAACACTAAACTCATGCAGTGTATACACGGAATCTTTGTGTTATGGAAACCTGCTGAACGTGAGCAGCATAAGAGCAGAGCGGATTAGTGCGTGGATCGCTGTTCGTTCACGAGGTGACATTTCCTCAGGAGGGACTTCAATATCTCCTAAAATCCCAGTCACCTGAGGAAGATGGGGGTCATCACACATCACACAGTTCCCACAGGGAGCGACGCTGAAGGGGAAAAATGCAGTGGTGTCTGTGTGTGATGAATTTTTGCTGTCTTTCTTCCAGTGCGTGCAGGGTGACATTGGGAAAGAAGCCAAGGGCGTTATGATGAAGGCCACGCCGTCACCATTACACAGGGGAACTCTGTCTCTCTCTCTGTTAATGATGATGGTTCTCTAAAACCTTAGCACTCTGCACCTTTATCCCTCTTTGTGGGACTATTTTTATTGCTCGTATAAAAGCAAAGCGATCACAGACCTGGGACCCCTTTAGCTGTAAAAAATAAATAAATAAATAATCTTTAGAGCCCCTCAGAACAGATTGATTTTATGAACATAATCCAAGTCAAATATTAAGTTTCTTCTTTAAACCTAAGCTAATATTTTGACTATATATTTGAGGCATGGATCTTTTTATTCCTGAACCTACCACTCAATGGATATTTATTTATTTATTTATTTATTTAGAATTCTCATTAGAGTTAAACTGACATTATCTATTTATGATAGAGGTTAATCCTATCAGGTAATCCTATCAGTGGCTCGCCATTAAGAGTGAACCCACCCAAGAAACTTCTGCTTTTACAGCTCACTTTCTAAACATAGTTTTTTATGTTGTTGCATTGTTTCTGACCAATCAGCGTTGTCACAAGGTGTTGATTAATTTTCTATTACAGCACTTATAGACTGACCTTAGTTCCGGCTGCAGTTTTAGCAACATATACAGGGACGTTTCACATAAACTAACTTGTTTCATGGACATTACGCAACATTAAATGTAACTGTTATCAGATAAAAAGTATGACGTTACATAATTGCTTTGGTCCATGAGGAATAAAAAACTTCAAGGCATGCTGTTAGAGGAAAATAAATGTTGTAGTGGTAACAGTAACTTCGCCTTATACCACCCTGCTGTTGATTATTTTCCTCTAACAGCATGCCCTGACATGTTTTATTCCTTATTTAACGCTTCTGTACATTTTTCCTTGTAGGACATCTAATACAGTATTTCATTCTTAAAACCAATTTTGAGATTCAGTAAAAAAAAAAAAAAAAAAAAAAAAGTCAGTGAGCCATTTACACCCTTGTACCTTCACTGCCAGGCAGTTTTGTTTCTCCAGAGGAACAGGTAAAGATCTTATGTAGAACCATACAGTAGATGATATCTCTTTTAGGAAAAGCTTTGAGGAGAATGCTAAGCATCCAGAGAACTTTTGTGGAATAACTTTCCCAAGTGAAGTGGAGTCCTGCTGTTTTTTTGTTTTTTTTTTGTGGCAAAGCAGCAAACATACTTCATGACTGTGTTAAACATTGATTGATTGGAGGGGGAAAATCCTGACTTTTTGGACATGAGCTTCTAAACTCTTAGTAAGAAAGGTTAAATGATAACCCTTAAGGGTTCTTTGGTTTGACCCTTAAAGATTCTATGAAAAAAAGCTTACAACAGTGTTTCCCTATCAGAGAGGGTTCCAAGTCCCTTTAGAAAGCTAAGAACGCCTAACGACCCAAAGAACCCTTGAGGAACTCGACATTCCACATCTCAGCAGCATCCACATTTTCAAACTACATCTGCATCCAGAAACAATACCAGCGCACTCCTACTGACACTGTGTACTTGTGATCCCACAAACTTTATAGTTTTGCCCTTTCTCATATTCCACAAATGAAGAACAGTGCCCTAGACCCATGTGCTAACACACCACACACTGAATACTAATCCAGCCCAGGATCTCGCAGCAACCAGGCAATTAGCTCTTCCAAAGTGGTGAAGTTTAAACTACATTAGTATTCACGGATCAGGTCAAAAAAAAAAAAAAAAAAAAAGGCCCCGCAGTGCTTATAAAAGATTGAAGAGTCTCACCTCCTGCATACATAACAGCCAGCATGATGGAGGAAACCCAGGCGATCTGGCTGTAGGACACGCCGAAGTGGCGCTGGATCTCCTTGAAGTACATGGTGAGGGCTTTGGGAAAAGCGTAGGAGAAGCCGATGGAGACGAAGGAGCCGAACACCACCACCCAGCCCCAGCCTCCGTCCGGAGGGCTGGAGCGTGAAGCTGAGGCCATGAGCGCTCGGAGGGAAGGGAAGCAAGCGAGAGTGAAGAGAAGGGACGAGTGAAAGGTTAAAGATGAGGACCAGGAGCTTCCTCTAGAGGTTGACCTTCGCACCTTCCACTAAGTCAATCAGTGCTTGACAGTGCTACTCAATAGCATGTGACATCCGGTTATCGCCAATGATTACCATGTTGATAAAGGCCTGTATGTGCCATTATAATGCACAATATCCACTAATTAGCGCTGTTTGCTCAGGTAACACTCCACTAGCCTCATACCAGAACTCGAATTTAAGACTGTATTTAAAACTACCATGTAATACTAATATATAACATATATTTTCTAATATATATATTTACAGAGGGAGATTATGCAGTGCCTACGTCAGGCATGCACCAATTCATGCAAATATTCAGCCTGCAAATTATATTTGAATTTTTCATCACTACCAGTGGTGTATGGGAGGGGCATGAACGGCACACAGTGTCGGGTGCCAAAAAAAACCTAAAAACCCTGAAATAAATGAATGATCATGCAGCTGGACCACAAACATTAGCAAGAAAAGTACATCATAGTTGAAGGTAAGAGTATTTTTGTGTACTACTAGCTGCCCTAATCTCATATAGGTGTAGAAATATCTCTTCCCTAAGCTTTGTGTTGCAAAATGCACGTTTTTAGGTGAGATCCAATACAAAAAAGCAGCATAGGGACAGCTGTCTTCCTGATATTGGCCAGCATTAACCGTTTCCTCCTTGTTAAAAGTCACCCAATAATTCCCAAATTAATTCCCAATAAATTAGTCTACACATTTCCAAATAATATGCATCTGCAAAAAATTGGCATGGAAAAAAAATGGCAAGAAAGTTGCATTTTATCAAGTAGGCCAAAGAAACATCCAAAAGATACAGCAATGATAATATTTAAGGGGAAAAAATCAGCTCAGAATAAACTCTTCCAAAACAACCTAAACGAAAAAAAAGAAAGTAGTCCCAGAAAAGCAAAAAAGCACTAAACTGTTAAAAAAAAAAAAAAAAAAACATACAGTACATATTAGATATAATATAGATATAGATACAGATATGATAGATAGATAGATAGATAGATAGATAGATGTTTAATCTGTTTTTTCTGTCAAAATGTTCTGCTTTTTTTCCTCTTTCAGTTAAAATGTGTTTCCTTTTGCGGGTATCAGATTATTTTAAATATTTGCATGCACTCACTTGTGTTTTGTCATGTTGTTAGTCAAATAAGCCATGCCCTTAGTTCAAGGTGATGTCTTTGCACCTGACTTTAGTCCCACGTTAGCTCAGCTATTGTTGATACGCTGGTAAAATAAAAAAAAAAATAAATAAAACTGAATAAAAAAAACTAGTGAGAACAGTGAGATTTGAACCAGGAACCTCAAAGATAGGTGGCGAGAGCTTTCCCACAACATGAGCTGAGCCGTTCTGAAAGAGTTTCATGTGCAGTGCAGGTAAGCAGGAGAGCGCATGTCTCAGTGTGATCGCGGGCTGAGGCTCGGTTCAGTCGGGACGGTTCATTTCTAAGCACACGTCTTTATGTGTGTGGGTGATGTAGAGTAAAAAGCTTGCTTGTGGGCTGGGGGAGAGCGCTGTGCTGTCCCTGCAGATCCCCGCTCGTGAGGCGAAGGTGCTGGTCTCATTGTTATTACACAATTTATCTTATTACTGTATATGTTACTATATAAAGTGGATTGTAATTACATTACATAACTATATATATTACATTGTATTACCTTGTAATTACCAATTGATTACTTTATTTCTAACAATTATGCTGTATTTACATTGTAATTATATTGTAATTATATATTTATTACATTGTTATTACTGTTGTAATTACATTGTAATTACATTGTAATTACTTTTGATGTTGCCACAGAACCTGCGTTGTAATTACATTGTAGTTACATATTTATTACATTATTATTACATTGTTATTACTGTTGATGGTGCAACTTAAGGTGCACCATAATTACATTGTTATTACATAGTTATAACATATGTATTATATAGTAATTACAAATGTATTACATTGTTATTAACAAACATTGCTGCTTAAGGTTCATTGTAATTACACATTACATGTATGTCTGTATTACATTGTAATTATATTTATCTCACTGTCATATAAATTCTTATTTAATGTAGATGACAGTTGTAATGACATTTTTAGTTACATAAATTTACTATTTATATATTTAGTACATTGTTGTGTATGTAATACTTTATTTTGTTATTCAATACAAAGTTCTTCCAACTGATCAGCTTTATCCTATGATATCCTGATGGTCTCTTTCCGCATGACCCCACCCCCATCCACAGGGCACAAGGTTAAGATACGTTCGGTTTTCCTTTAATGTTTCAACCAACATACACAGGATTTTTTTTTCAATTGTTTTATTTTCAAATTATGTGCAATGTGAATTTCACAGTAGAGATCAAAGTATATTTAACAAACTCTCATACCATACAGCCAGGCAAACAAAAAAAATAGACACAAAAAAGGAAAAATAAAATATAACTAAAACACTATGTAGCTATATATGCAAAGACGAGGAGGTTGATTGGCTTTTAAAGTTGCAGCAGGCGACATGAGAAGTCTAGCTCAAACTCTTTGTAAGCTTTCTATACATTTTGACAAGATGACTGGTGTTCTGGAAAGTTAAAACTAGTACTGCTGTTACAGTTAGTGTCTGTAATGCTTTGGGTTATGTTAAAGTGATGTCATCCCCGGGGACAACCATTAAAAACAAAAGAGGTATAAACAAAAACTGGGATAATCAGGAAAAAACCTACCCACGTCTAAATTTAAAATAGAAAATAAGCACTCCTTAGCAAAATGGAAAAAAAAAAAATCACATCTATTATTCAAGTTGAAAAAAGATAAGGTAAATAAAATCCTGCTTAAAAAAAAAAAACAAAAAAAAACACAACTGTGCAAGTACAGCAACTTATGTTACAGTATTTTACATGAATATCAAACCGTAGTCAATACAGTACTGGGTATAATCAGTAATTAATCCTGAGAATGGTCCGGTTCTGGTTCTCATGCTACTGAGCTTTGTTTAGAAGTCTTGACGAAGGCAATTTATTGCACCAGAGTCACAGCTAAGCTCGTTCAGCTTCCATCCCTCCGAGTTCGAGGACTCCAGACGAGAAAACTCCAGAGAATACGGCACATGTGCTTATACCGCTGATTCGACACGCATGCGGGCCACGTCATCACATCCTCACGCGATACGGCCTGGAGTGGAACGGAGTGCTCGCTTGTTTTGAAAATGAGAGATCGGTGCTCTGAAATGGCTTTGCCATGTGTGTGTGAGATGTAGAAATGGAGCTTGCGATTGGGACTGAGAGTGAATGTAGTGCAAGATCAGTATGCCACAGGAACCAACAGAACGTACAAAAAACAAAACCAAACAAGCAATAATGCTCAAACACATCGAGCTACAACAGGACTTTAACCCAGTGGCTGTATTTAAACAAATCAAAAAAAAAAAAAAAAGAAAGAAAGAAAAAAAGAAAACGTGTATTTCTGTACAAGATTGTCAAAGAAAAAGCAGCACCATGAAACATTTATTTCTTAAAATTCTCCAGCTGATGGACGGATGGTTCACAGACTGATGTTCTTCCCAAACACGGAAACTTCCAGGATTAGACGGCACCTCTCACTGGAGTGGCGATAATGATAATCATATAAACCCCTTACATGGTAAACCAACTTTGCGTGAATGCCTAATGCATTGTTTTCAGGAGATGAAATAAAAGCATTTTGCTTCTTTACGACGTCTTTAACCCTAATGCGTACCTCCTATTGAAAAAAGAGGCATCCCTGCTTTTTTTTTTTTTTTCCGCGCAAACTGAATTTTTGTTTCAAACACAAGGATTAATGCATGTGAAATGGTGTCCTGCTGGCATCGACTTTGAAAAATCTCCCTACCTGCATAATGGCACTCTGCAGCCCTGGTATGACATCATCAAACCTGTTTCCTGCTTTTCATTACACGTGCAGCCAAAATGGTATTCGACAAAACCAGGTTCAGAGCTTAGGCAATCGGCCTGTGTGTTCAACCACAGGTTACAATTTAAAAAAAAAAAAAAAAAAAGAAAAAAAAAGAAAGGAAGAAAAAGAAAAAAGGCTCTCCATTTATCTCTGGCGTTTTCCCTTCCAGGTCTAAAGTGGAATGGTGTGTTCTCAGAACTGGAGTTGAGAACCCTTGTTTTAACCTTAGCTTAAACTGTGCTAGTTCTGCAGTACACTGCACTGATCCACTCCAATATGGAGACCAAGTATAACATTGTATCCTCGCTAGAATGGTGCGGGTGACCAAAAAAAAAAAAAAAAAACGCAAATATATAACTGGATTGGTTCGAGTTTACAGCCATGTATCAGTTTGTCATCGTTCTTCAGATCACAATGCACACTTTCAGTGTTTTTTTTCCCATTCTTTAACACAACTCGTAAAAAGGCTTAAGCGTCAGCTGATGAGTTGCATTGGAGCAGAGAAAGCACCAACCTGGATAGAACTGTGGCTCTCCAGAGGTGGAGGCCCTGAGAACTGCAGAAATAGATTCAACATTGACAACGATTCATGGAGCGCAGCTGAGATGGATGAGGAGGAGGGGGGAAAAAGGTTGGAGCCCAAATTGAAAAGCAACAAATATCAATAAAGCATTTTGGGTTGTTGACATGGTAAAAGGCAAACTACAACAAAAAAAAGTTATTTAAAAAGAAAATAAAATAATCAGCCACTCACAATTAGACTAATCTATATTAATGATTACAAAATGACTTAATAATCAAAGAGAAAAAAATCAAGATAGAATTTCTCCATAGTTGGTTTAAAGGATCTTTAAGGAAAAAAAAAAAAAAGATGACTCATTATTCAGTATTCTAGCTACCTAACGATGGGCACCTGATCCCACCAGACCCGTATGAATATATATAGCTATTTATATATTTTTATTACTTTATTGTCATTTTTGACACACGCTGCTGGTCCTTTCCAAAAAGGACATCATCTATTACTGTGTTCCACTGCACACCAACAAACCACAAAAAAAAAAAAGAAAAAAAAAAAAGAATCCCTCACCTAAGCCTTAAAGATAAAAGAAAAAAATGGCTCAAGACACAAACAATGTGATAATTGCACTTAGAATTTGTTTGTTTTAACTGTAAAACAAGCAACAGCGAGGACACTTTGTTCTTGTCTCTTATAGATTAAAAATACTGCCGTCTTCACAATAACTCCTCTGAGGTCATCGAATATCGTTCGACTTTAAGACTTTCCTCCTCCCGTGTCTGGGGACTCGAACAGCACCATAGGTGGGGAACAGAACTACTGACTCCCCCTTTTCCTGAAACAAACAAACAAAAAAAACAACAACAAAATATCCCTGCTTCCCACTTTCTCCGGCAATCAAAGCACTTTCTGGAGACACTGAGGGTACAGCTTGGCTACGACGCACTCAAAATGGCGGCCAAGATCCCAGAGGCGCTCTGGTGTCTCATAGACTTTGCTCCAGCTGTCGTCCTCTTCATCGTACTGGTATAGAGAGTTCTTGCGGCTAGTGCGGAACACGTGCTCCTCCACCGTGACCTGGGTGGCACGCACAAACAGGTGCAGGTGTCCTCCTAACATCATTGCTTTGATGTAGGGGCTGGCAGCCTGCTCGAAGGGCAAGTCCTGTCGCTGGCTCCAGCTGTTCTGCTCGAGGTCAAACACCTCCACGGTGAAGGTGCGTTGGTGGTTGCGGCACACGCCGCCAATGTAGTAGATGCGGTTCTCGTGTAGCGCCGCCAGTCCCTGGCTGCGGGGGATGTTCATGGGAGCTAAGTGGCCCCAGTAATCCTTACGGGGGTCAAAGAAGAAGAAGTATTCGCCTAAAGAGAGGAAGAAATGGATTGGTAAAAGCAGTGCAGATCAACAGGACAAGTGAACAATAACGTTCAATACTGAACATTACACTGATCTTTGTGCTGTCCATGGCTCCTTACCACGTCGGGTATCTGACAACATGCCACAGCAGAGCATTTACGTGACTTTCTGACAACCAGGTGCACGTCAGTTCAAACCGGACAAGTCTAATTACCTGGGGGTAAACTGAGGTCGTTAAGTAGTTTTGCTTCTTCTTTGGAGGCAAATAGTTTCTCAGAGATGGTGGGAATTTCAGAGTCTAGGAAAGACCTTCAACTACACTAAGAGATCTATCAAGAACAACAAACACGATTCACATGTTAAGTTTGAAACATGCCTTCAGAGAATTCAGGTTCCTTCTAATGCAAGATGTATGCCCCAATCTGCATAGGTGGACCTTTGAAGAAAGTAAAGCAATATTACTTGTTTTTTAGATGGGAAAATAAATAAAACTAGCTCTTGTTCAGTGGCCTGAGGGAAGACCGTATAGGAGCTGCTATAAACGGAGTCCAAGGACCCAAAGATTTCACCAGTAGGGACTGAACTGAGGAGTGCAAGGAGCTGAAAACCACATCTGCCAGCCAACTTGCACTGCTTGGATCAAATCCATCCTGTAGGCCACTTTCAGGCAGAATGATTTGCTTGAGGCAAGGACTAGCAGGAATGCGGGAGCAATAAGATGGAGGATGCAATGGATGGAACATCACACGGGTAAAGATCTGGCAGGCCTTTGCTCTGCGACACAGTCTGCTTAGGATGTTCTTCTCAGCCCATATGAATATTTCTAGGGCTTAACTGACAAAATTGCAAGAAAGTTCAAAGAATTTTCATATAAAAATGGAATGACAAATATATAGATGTATTTTATGTGTTACATAAAGATTACCAATAAATATTAAAGACTCATGCAAAATCCAGTTAAATATTAAATTCTCACCTTGGAGCACATAGATACGATCCTTATACTCCACAGCACTGTGGAACTCCATGGCAACGGGCATCGGACTAACAGCAATCCAGCGATCATCCCTGGCATCGTAGCATTCGACTGATTTAAGAGCATTGCGCCCGTCACCCTCGTAAACGCGCCCCCCGAGGGCGTACACCTTGCCGCAGCAGTGTACCAGACGGCATCCAATCCTCGCTCTCAGCATGGGGGCACGTGCCAGCCACCGGTTACCGGCGTGCTCGTATTGCCAGACGTCACTTTCGGCACGATGATCTATGCATGTCTCGCTGCTTCCGGGCCGATAACCTCCGGCGATGAAGATGTCATTCTCTGGCGTGACAAGGATGCCGACCTCACGTAGGTCGTTGGGCGGTTTGCACAGCTTGAACACCTTTCCCGTGGCTGTGTCCAGACACGGTACTGTCTGCTTTTTGGCTGAGTGCTTGTGCGCTGCGTCAAAACAGATCACCATCTCGGACGCCGTCATGCCTAGACGCTGTGGGCAGCCGTTGGCACCGTTAGCTCGACTCTTTTCCGTAGGCTCCGTGGGCAGCGCCAGGGCAAAGGGGGCTGGGATGCGGCTCACAAAGGCCTCATCTAACAATGGCAGCCGGATACACTTGGCAAAGACGTCGGCGAGGAAGGGCTGCCGACGCACAGGGTCGTGCTCCAGCCAGCGCACGATGCCCTCGTACACATGCTCTTCCTTTTCCACGTTGAGATCGTCACTATCTAGAATTCCCACCAGCTGCTCCTTGGTCAGCTGCAGGAACTCAGGTTCGTCCACAGCGCACAGAAATTTCCTGCGCACGTAGTCCTGGGCTCGTTCACGTAGCTCCCGGTGTCCATATGCATCAGCAAACATGAACACGCCGATGCAGTTCTGTGGCTCCAGCCGGCTGATCATGAAGTGAGCGCACTGGTCTTGCAGCGCTGGGATCTGGAAGAGACTCGCTGCCGTAAACAGAGCTTGCACGTTGTGTTCGGACAGGGCAACGCGTGACGTGTAGGCGTAGTCCAGCACCAGGCCCATGGACTCCGACTCCACGCCCACGATGCGCACCTCGCGCTGGCTGCTCTCCGTAAGGCCGCTGGTGAACATTGATCTGAGACAGAAGGGAGGAAAAAGTAAACAAAATGAGAAGTGTTAGTAGTCAGAGACTCAGAAGTATTTGCATTAATGATTACAATTTTCAGATGTTATTCCAGTTTCAAGAAGAAATGTCTGCAACTGAGAGTTTATTAATTTAACGTATACTTCATTTGTGATTTCCTCGATGCAACCTTCATGAAATACACCAGAAGTAGCTTTCAAGTAAGAATATTCTAAACTATTTACTTGTATACATTCATATCATTACCAAATGCCACACCTAACAATATTCACTTCCAATTTAATAATTTATGTCAGAGGTTCTCAGAATGGAAGACATCCCAGCATCTTAGAGATTTGTTCTCTACGCTGTTTCATGGTGAGGACAATTTCACACCTTTTCAAACGTTTGGTTTCTTGTAAGACATTTTGCTTGCTAATATTATTGTGTGTTTTATCAAGCGATGCGAGTGTCCGGGTTTTCAAAAAGAAGGTTGCACAACTATACTGTCATATTTAAATCGGTACTAAATCATGCTGAGCCCTAAGTGTCATAAATTAAATGTACAGGTTGCACTTCCTTGCCACATACATCTTAAGCCTTAGCTAATACTCTCAAACGTCTGCAGTAAACTGAAACTCGTTGTGACTATATTACTCGTAGGCAACTGAGGACTGGGGAGGGTTTCTGTTTTTCCCTCTCCTTATTATTTCCTTAATAATAATTTGTAAATTATTTTCTGAGCACGTCTATCATTTCTATAACCTCATAGTTCTTTTCCAGAAGTGATGTCAGCCCACCGCAAAGATAAATCGTATGCAGCTTGTTCTACCTGAAGTAAGGACTGATGGCAGCAAGCACATTTCTGTGACAGGCAAAGGTCTCGCCATTGTCCATCTCCACGACGATGTCGGTCAGCTGCGCTTCGTCGTACAGGGCTTTAAGCTGCTGGAGAATGGTGCAGGCGTGCAGGGCGTCTACCCCGTTATAGCTTGTGTTTGCAGGAGTCCCATTTTGTACTTGTAACAGCTTTCCAACGTCTGCAGCGAGAACAAGAAAGCAGAGTGCAAAAGTTAAAACTAACGAGTCAATGTAATCAATCGTTTCTTGTTGTAATTAGTCCAATGTCTTCAAAATAAACACTTTATAAACCGCTTGAACACCGTGAACACTAACAAACCATATTTAAACAGGATTAACTAGATAAAGGGAAAGAGCAGCACCATTCCACAGTACCTAAATGGAAAGAAGAGCTTCTCAAACACTGACAGAATGAGAAGCTTTCTGTCAGTCTTTCATTTTGTAATAAACGTAATCTACAACGTTAAATGGATCGTCGATGATCGCGAGTCCTGTCCTGACAACTTGAGTTACAAAAACAAACATCATCTCTGAACAACTAAACATAAACCCTTTTAAACCAACATGGACATAACTTCCTTCCTATCACAAATTTCCAAATCCTACATAGCTTCATACTCGAATATGGAATAGAAAATAAAAGCTTCTACAAACAAATCAGGACAATAAGCTATAAGCATTTTCCCCACTCCAGTACCCTTTCTTAGGAAACTGGAACCAGGGTCGATTTTAATTCCTGGGCCACAATATCACAATCCTTTTCTCTCCTACTTTTCTGTAAGAAACTACTTGGGTGGAGCTTGCTGTACTCCCTTCACAGAAATTAGGTGGGTGTGTGTGTGTGTGTGTGTGTGTGTGTGTGTGTGTGTGTGTAGGACTCCCCCCGCCCCCCTTATCCCACATGCCCCAGAAGGAATCTGACCAAACCCGCTTACTCTCACAGAAAGCTCAACAAATCCCACCTATTATTTTGGTTTGTACCCACCCCACGATATTCTCTGATCAACTTTCCTAAAATATAACAAATTAGTAATTTAAAACACAGTGATCCTGAACAGAATGAAGTATTTACTAAGAGACACACTTCCATGTTAAAGAACTAGGACTTTCTTTATCTCAAAAACTTCATATCTGACCAGAAAAGAAAAGCCGCCCGCTCGTGCACCTTTTACAGTCAGGTCCCGCAGGACCACAGTCTCGATGCACACCTCTAACACTGATGACAAAAAAAGACTCGATGCAAAAAACTGCACTTCCTGTGTGGCAGCTGGCTTAAAATACATACACTCTCAGAAAAAAAGCATACTAAACTGCACCGTTCCTTGTCGCTGATGTGGTACCTCAATGTGGTACATATTAAAGAAACAAAAATGTATGTTTTACCTAGAAAATTGCTTGTAATGTCCCTTTAAAGCTTTAGCCTAAACTGAATTATGCTCCATTTAAGTAGTTTTTAAAGGTACCTCACGTTTCCAAGCAAAAGTTACCAGTTAGTACTTTTTTTTCTGAAGGTGTTTTGATGCAACAAAGTTAAACTCTGACGCGAATCTTAACGTTTGCTGGGTTATTGTGATTTTTCCGACACACAGCTTTCGTCGGCGTCACGGAGCGATTTGAAGGCAGAACAGGAACTCTTTCAGGATCTGCATAGTTCTTGCTCAGGGGTCCAAGCACTCGCTCTCAGCACTAGGGATGAGTAACATTTAATCACCACTGAATAACTGTATTAGGAGCCTCTTTATTCACTTGTATTATCCCGTTTGACTGGTTTTAAATGCAACCAAGCCTGTTTGTACAAACAGCATCAAAGGCTTCAATGCCAGTATCAAAAAAGATCAGGTGAATCCTTATACGAGACCACTATATACTTATCATAAATGTGGCTTATTTCATCTAATCTATCAAGATTTTATTACTATTATTATTATTATTTTAATCCCCCTTTAGGTCATGGTCCCTATCAGTGTTCTGTATTGTTTACTTTTACTGGATGCTCATGGCTGTTTACTTAGATGTTAATGAACATATAGTCATAAAGGGGTGCCAATATTTTAGCCAAAATGCCCATACTCGTGGAAGTAGTGTTCCTTTAAAGGATTTAATGTCTTTACTATAGACCAGTGGCTTTAACTCGTTGTTATAATGACTCATCTTTTCCAAAGCAGGAACCAGCATGCTAGCTAACAACTCATTGTAAATTAGCCAGACAACCAGCAGGTGGTAGCTAGCCGAGATAGCAGGCTATTTTGCTGACTAACTAGGTGTAAATTAAACTAGTTTTACCAGAACTTTGATTAGTATGTTCCTAAAATCGTTTTCCTATCAGGAAGTGACAATGACACGTCGTGAAAATGTTCAAATTTGACGTGTTTCGGGGATTTTAAAAGCGAGACATCCTGCAGTTAAACCCCCACGAGCGCATTAGCCACAAAGGCTTACAACACAGTAACGGCTACAAGCTCAAAACATGTCCTGCTTTACTCAATATTATGTCAGAAAAATACTCAGACACCGCCATGTATATCCAATTGTTTCACAGTATTCAGTAAAGTCTGATGTTTTGGACATGGCCGGTTCAACAGCGCTAATCTGTCCAGGCTAGTTTTGCTAACCTAGCTTGGATTAGCCAGCAACCGGTCTGTACTTTTTGTCTGACTACACAAACACCCGAAACAACATCCCTTTAAACCGTACCAGACCGTTCTGGCAGAGCAAATGCGTGGCATGTTAAACATAATTCATACTTTTTTAAATAAATAACTTTGATTATTCGAAGAGAGATAAAACCGTGTAACTCTAACCTCCACCGGCAGCCATTCTCGCCCAGTCCGTCTTACTGCGGCTGGGAAAAACGTCACCGGTCGATCTGAGTGCCCCGGAAACAAGCATCAGCCAATCAGCTCTCAGAAACGTCTATCGCTGACCAATCAGATTACGCCGTGTGCATATTTTTGCATAGTGCATTAAAAGGGATATCATGACCAGCCGTGGAACTTCATTATTGTCACTTTATGCAGCACTACTGCTAAATACATGATAGAGAAAACAGAGATTCAACACCTCACTACCTTTCTAAAAACATTTCTAGAAATGTTTTAATGGGCCATTTATTAAAAACAATATAAAGCATAACTAAGTATGAATATTGAAGTCATTACTGAAATAGTGTTATCAAGACAAACTGACTGAAAAAGCATCAAAATAAATCCATTGTAAATATTAACAAAGCATGTGGATTCAAAATACAGTGTCAGATTCTGACCAACTACCCTTTAGTCCCAAACCTGACACTTCAACCTGGTCTACATTCTACAAATTTAAACTAACAAGGCCAGTGTGGTTGGATGTTGCTCAATTTGCTATGAAATTGCAATTTCCTAAGATGTACGAATGTACGAATCAATGACTGTATATATGAGTGGACAACATGGTACCATTTACTTGCATTGTGTGGTTTTGAAGCCCTTTTTGGTCGAAATGGGCACCACCTTCTTGTGAAATTTGCCCAGTATATGCGGCCTGGTGGACAGTGCATCCGCTTCTCACCCACCCGTATCGGTGACGGACACTACACGTGAGCATGCACGCTGTCATGTCAATCACCTCATCAACCATTCTCTTTTATTTATCGTCAAATAACACCTACAAAATGCATTTATCATAAGGAAAAATATTATGGGAGATATCAGGGTCAGCTAAACTAAACACAACAACTTTCCTGGAAAATAATTTGTGGAAACTAATTATTAACATGGAAGCTTGCCACCTTTCCCATTAGCTAACATTGGAATGTGTGGGGTTAAAAAAATTGTACTGCAGCCAGCCATTAGAAGGTCTTATAGACATTTTGGATTCACTTTTGACTCCCTGTTATGACGTCCACTCATATACTGGTGTGAAATGTTAAAAAACTTAGTTCCGGCTCAGTTTATAATGCTTCACAAACTAGGCACTGACTAAATGCTGTAGCTCTACTCCTACATCTGCTATTGTTTTAAATAAATTGCATTTAGCTCAGTTTATGCCCAATGAGCATAGAGCAGAATCATGAATATTGTCTACTAGGAAACCTTCAGAGGAACTGACTAAGAGAGTTTGGACAAGTAAAATAATAATGAAACTGACAATCACCCATGCAACAGCCACGATATTTAGGATTCACCCTGATGAGTTCATTAGTGAAATCCCTGTGACTATTTGAAATAAAACGACCAAGAACATCTGTTCAAAAATCTTCCAGATGTTGCTCAAACTGTTAAATCACATCCAGCAGAAAACATCTGCACACACTTCTATAAAACTCAGTATCCTTGGAATTGTTCCATTTCTTATAGCCAAGAGAGACATTCCAGCTAACCAAGATGTCCAGAGGATTCATTCATTCATTCATTCATTCATTCATTGGCTAGTTCATTCATTAATTCAGCAATCTACTCACCATTTTACTTTACACTTTTTACAGTAGTAGACTGAGGATTTAACACAACTTAAAAAGTAGAGTTACAATACAAACAGGATGCAGAGTTACAGATACAAATGTATAAATATGCAAATAGTAAGCAAACATATATTGCTTTTAATATTACTTTATACATATACACATAAAATTTTGTATATTCTGTATTTTCCACTGTTTCTGTGTAGGTGGTTAATCTTGCTTCTGCACTGTGTTTGGTCTTTCTGCATATTTATGGATTTCTCTGTATGCAGTATGCAAATTTGTACATTTCTGTGTATTCCACCCACATTGTTTATCTATATTTCTATACCATCTTGTTTTTTCTTTTTTTTTTTTAAAGCCAGGTTTCTGTAGCATCAATTTCCCATGAGGGATGAATAAATTCTTACCATATTTTATTTTATCTTATTAGAAACCTTTGTTTTTAAAACATACAAGAAAATAACTAGTGAATTTGACGCCAATACAGAGTCAGTTTCACTATCAGCCTCGTGCAGAACGGGGAATCTATCCTTCCATGAATCTGACACTGTAAAATGACACAAAAAAGGAGTCCAATAAAACAAAACTGCAATCTACACAATCCATTTCGCTTTCTTTTATCCATTCAGGCTGTGAAATTGGACCGAGCTGCTCTGAAATGAAAGGACTAAAGCTTCCACCGTACTTTTTTTCCCCTTCTCATATCTCTTGCCTATAACCTGCTCTTTAGACATATAGAAAACCAATTTCCTGATACAGGTGCATGAGACATGGTGAGGATTGCATTTTGTGAGAACAGCGGCGAAAAGGGTGGCACAAAATGCCAACTTCAGTTTGGACAGTCATATTGTAGTGCTTGAAGAAATGGCCATAAAAAAAATGAAAAATAATCCAAGGCAACAGCAGGAATGTGAATCCTCACAGTTTCTTACAGTAAAGAGGTTTGTGTGTAACTCCATGCTATAGGCTGTAATCAGTCTGTGTCACTTGTTGCACTGCAGTAATTTCTGTATCAAAAATTGCTTCAGCTCTTGGAGCTTTCTGAGTTTTTAAGAACAGCACTGATAGCTACAGTGATTATGACAGTATAAGACTTCTCGTTTGTTATTTCATGTTTCAGTAGACTAATATTTGGAGGTATTTATGAAATAAAACTGTGCTAGTAAAATTATGAAATATGTTTAGCAAGTAAGAAATAAAACACTTGGTGGTGTGCTGTTATACGTGTTTTATTCCTCTTATACTACAGCAATATGCCAAAAATTACAATTCTATATTTATTAAAGTACCTCATACCTTTTATGCATTTATAGTTACATATATTTTTGTGAAACATTCATGAAACATGTTAGTTCCTGTTCTCACTTAAGTTATAGCAGCTATAAAAAGTCATTCCCTCAACAGCTTTTCTGTTCTCTCTCTCTAATAAGACAAAAAATGCAACTTGTCATGTTAGGCATCTGCCATACAAGTCCTTGCGTAAGTTGTTACTATAGAAACAATAACGTATTCGAACGAGCTTCATCTCCTGACCAATCAGATTTGAGAATGCAACAGTATAATACAGAATAATTTCCCTTAATGAATTTGGAGTACTTTACTTTGAAGACTTTACTGATATATGTGCTGAACTGGATCATCTATCCTACAATAATATATGCTCAATTACAGAATTTTTTGGCACCCTTCATCAAAATGAGCAAAGATTTAAGACTTGGTCTTAAATCTTGGTTTTGTATTGGTCTCAACTGAGATCATCTTGACTAAAATACTGGAGAGAATAACAGCTTGTCTAACAAGCTTTATGAGACACATGTGGAGGATCTTGGACCACTCCTCCATACAGAATTCAAACTGTTTAGTATTCCCAGGTTTGAGCATGAGGACTGCCCTGTTCGATTTAGACTGGAGATTTTCAATGAATTTTCAATCCGGAGACTGAGATTTCAATGGAGGCCACTGAGAAAGATTAATTCAGGTACTGTCCTGAGACATTGCATATCCAAGAATCTGTGTAGGGGGCACTTACTTCTGGAGTATGAGCACAGTGATGGAGTCACCAGCATTGAACTTCAGAATAGATGACTACAGTAGAGTGGGATGGAAGGCATGAAGCAGGGGGTCTAATTGTCGTTTAAACGTGTATGTTTTTTGATGGAGATGGAGGTAATAGGTTATTATAGACCTGCGGGACCCTGCATGTAGCATCTGCAGATGTTCAGATGAAGCACTCAGTCTCCCATGTCTCTCTCCGCCCCCTGTGATGAGGAGAATAGGCGCACGACGGGATGCAGTGGTAAATACCAACCTGCATTCCCTGCTTCATGTTTAAAAAGTGTTCTGAACCCCCCCATCTGAGTCGCAAGCAAGGACTCGAACATCTGCCGTTACTGCATCCATCAGTCATGTCACAGAGCAAACGGCAAGTCTCAAACTCTCTCTGCGAGCTCCTTGATCACCTGGTCCACAGAGCCAAATTATCTCAGCGATTATTTCTCACTTTGTTTACATGAAGATACAAAAACTGACAACGTGGCACGGCGATCCTTCACGGGGATGTCACTGAGGGTTCCTGGAAGAAGAAGTGTAGCTGTCATAGGAATCTGTTGCTAACATTCACCAAAATGTTTTCCAGCTCAAATGTGTTATGGCTTTGAATTAGAATCATTTGGATGATGTGGTCATCAGTTCCAGTTCTGGATGTCTGAATTCCAGCATATCTGGTGATTTTTCTACTAGAAGACACCCCATTCGACTCACCAGTTAAGTACCGGGTTTATTAGGTGTGTTAGAGCAAAGAAACCACCGACCTCCAGGACAGAGATTAATTTACACCGCTGTGAGTGTTAATTAAACGCTGGGGATTTTTCTGTCTTTAGGCCAAGATAATAAATACAAAGTACTCGAATAATAAAAAAAAAAAAAAACATTGCTTCTAGGCAACTTCCTGCCTGCTCATATTTTCTTTGACTTTTTTCTTCTCTGGAAATCCTTCCAAATAAACACAAACACCATGAAAAAAGCTAATAGCATATAGTTATATGTTGCACAAAGGTTTGTAGCAAACACACATGTAAAAAAAAAAGAGAGACTCCTATTCTTATATTATTGCCAGCATTTTAAGCTTGTATTATATCATATGTCATTAAACCATGTCATAAAAGATAAAAACTACTTTGCCATGCTAATCACTTGTGAATAGCTTTGGTATAAGAGGAATTATTGGCAATTAATCAACTTCAAGGTGTTAACAGCAACTCCGCTTCATCACAGTTCCCTGTTGTTGATTATTTTCCTATAACTGCACGTACCAAATCATTATTATTCCTTACAACCAGCTTTTTTTGTAAGCCATAAGACTCAATCAATCTTCCCAGGAGCACATGAATTCCTTTTGGTGATCATTAAAGCTCAGTCTAATCTAATTTAATGTAATCTCATCGCATAAAACACTTACAGAACAAGTGAGCTTGAGATGAGTTCACACCCACAGCGTCAATCTCAGTCCAGCCTGTGTACTGTGATTTTACTGCACATTTAAATGCGACTTCACGCTGAGCTTTTAAGGACATCTTTAAGGTTTTTCTTTAGTCTCTTGGTCTTTTAAAAACTTCAGGGATGCATCATTAAGTACGGTGACCGCTTCTGCATTTACCCTTCAGGTTAAAAAAAAAAAGCCAACAAATAAAGGGAGCGACGGCTCCTGCTGAGAGGGCGACTCATTTGTTCCACATGTCCAAGCTGATGGATTCAGTTTTTACAAACTCCTGCTTTATTTAGCCTCTCTTTAATTGGTAAAAAAAGGCACATGCAACCACAGGCCCGCTTCTCCTTCTTTCACTGTGTTTCGTAGCCCGTGGCTCTGGTGCATGGTTGAATGGCTCGGTGGTGGGAGGGAGAGTGGTGTGAGACCCCCCGCCTTGAGCGCCAGTACTCTAATAGTGCGACTCAGATTAGAAAGAGTCGAATCCCCCATGCAGAGAGCGGAGCATCCATGTGTGAAAGCTTGGGCAGGAGATCCATCAGCAAATCCGATTGCACCGCAAGAATTCGGGCTCCCGGTAGAGACGAGGATTTTATTTCTTTTCTTCTTTTCGCTTGTCCCTGGGAAGACTATTCCATGAAATGTACCACACCAATGCAATCACACGCAAGATGGCTCAAGAACTTTTTCATGTCATGTCAGTGCCACATCTTTTTAGGTTTGAGCTCTTTTTTGGCCATGTGATGTCTTGGGGAATAATGTCCATGTTGTTTGGTACTGCGGCTTCCTTGGTTCTCTTTTGGATCAATAAAATACATCCATCCATCCATCCATCCCTGTTTCCAACCATCTATCCATCCATCTATCCATCCATCCAACTATCCTTCCACACTCATAGAAAAAGAAATCTAGTATCCTTAAGGGTTCTTCATGGGAACTCTTAAAGATTCTGTGTAGTACACTACAACTGAGGTTTTCATTTCAGAGAGGGTTCCAGAGAAGGTTGAACTCTTTTAGGAAACTAAGAACCCTTAACCACCCAACCACCCAACCATCCTCATAGAGAAGCGTATCCAATTATAAAGATTATTCAGGGGAATATTAAAAATTCTCTGTAGTAGCGTACGACTGAATCATTTCTTTTCAGAGAGGGCTCCAAGTTGAACTCTTTTTGAAAGCGAAGAACCTTTAGCTACCCATCTATCTATCTATCTATCTATCTATCTATCTATCTATCCATCCATCCATCTACCAACACTCTTGAATGGATCTTGAATCTTGAGTCCTTAAGGGTTCTTTGGTTTTCATTCTGGAGGACCCTTTAAAGGTTCTATGTAGTACCCTATAACTGAGAAATTCCCTCTTAGAGATGGCTCTTCTTTGGAAGAACCATTAACTATTCAAAGAACCCTTGAAGAATGGTTCATTTTTTTTCCTAAGAGTACATCCATCTGTATATTCACCCACCTAGGTACACTCTTCAAAACGAAGGTTCTTAAAAAAAAGGATATTTAACTAAAAGCCATAAAAGAACCATTTTTGATTTCCTAAAGAACCTTTCATTTAAAGAATCTTCTTCCATTTTTTTTTTGCTGCCACAATAAACGTATTAATCACCTTTCACATAACAGAAAATTTTATGGGGAGATTTGTTTTAGCAAATGGGTAAAGATCCATCAATCAAAAGGTTCTATGGGACACCAAAAAAAAAAAAAGGTAATTCCATCATGGCATCACTCTAAAGAATCTTTTCTTGTGTTTTTTTAAAATGTACACTCTTCAATAAATGGGTTTGTTAGCTTTCTAAAGGGGTTCTACTTGGAACTCTCCCTGACTGAGAAAGACTTTTTTGTATGGTGCTACACAGATCTTTTGAGAGTTCAGAGTGGGCCTTATCAGAGATTAAATGTTCAGTTACATTCCTGATCATCTAGTTCTCTCTTCTGTAGATAGTTTATGTAGGTAGATAGATAGATAGATAGATAGATAGATAGAGCAGAAGGATGGCGTTTGCACTGGGTATTACAGTGTGATTGATTCTCTGGCCGTGTGTCGAGTGGGCAGGTCCTGTTTCAGGTCAGGATCACACTCTGGACAGAGATGTGTGGTCACTTCAGCAAAGCCATGACCTCCTCTGTGTCCTTGGAACATGGCATAAAGGTCACAGAGAAAAAGTATATATTTTACTTATCTGTAACTGGATATGAGGAGCAGAGGACACTTTCTTTCTTAGTGTTTTAGGTGTCCTGACTTTGTGTGTCTTTATTCGCTTTATTTTACGGTTTCCGTCATTGAGGTAAGGACAATGCATGAAACTAGTTTACCACTTTACTGAATACAGCGTATCCCAAAAGATAACATGACAAGAATTTAGAATTAAGGGGAAAATAAATTAGTGATGTATCTGGAGGACATAAAATGAAACAAAGGCTTATGTAAATACTTAAGTTTCTGTTTTGTAAAATGACTCGACAGACACCCTGTTTCATATGAGGAACGTTGAACACTGTATTAACTGTTCTCTAAATCTGAAGCTAAATTAATCATTTATTAATAAAAACCTCACTATCAGCATTCCTGGGATAAGACACAGAGCAACCCTAACCATGATAAAGCATTTATTGAAGATGAATGAATCAATGAATAAAAAAATTCAAAATAATATGTGGAAAATAATCATAATTAATTATGGATAATTATATACTGAAATTGTCATGACTTTATTTTAGCAAATGTCCTACTTCAGAAATAGAGTAATTTTTACCTAAAAAAATGACCAAGTAGATACAATTTAGTAAAAATGCAGAATGTAGAAAATGTTGGGGCTTTTTTAAAATCATCATTCATTCATCTGTAATAATCCTCTATCCTTGTTGGGGTCATGGTGGCTCCAGAGTCTATCCCGGGAACACTGGGTGGGAGGTGGGAATACACCTTTAATCAGACACCAGTCTATCGCAGGGCACCACATACACACACACACACACACACACCTAGGGGCAATTTGGAGTAGTCAATGCACCTATTAGCATGTTTTGGGAGGTAGGAGGAAACCGGTGAAACCAGAGGAAACCCACATGAACATGAGGAGAACATCCAGAGAAACTCACAGACAAACCCAAGATCAGGATTGAACCTTATGAAGCTCATCACTACTGGACGCTTATAGCTACCAGTTTAGCATTGTGTGAAAGAATGCATTTTATGCCTACGGTAGAGCAGACTCCTCGCTATAATTCTTAACCATAATGGCTTTCAAACAGTATCACTGATTCACAAATTTTTTTTAGTCCTCCCATTAAATATCCTGACCAGCCATCACTATATGTTCTCAGCTGATTAGATTAAAAATGATCTAAATTTGATTCAAATATCTCCAACATGGCAATGTGTTGAAATGCGCATAATATCCGATAATGGCATGTGCTACGTAGATTTATTTATTTATTTATTTATTTATTTGTGGGTGGATGGTTATTTACAGTGTTCAGTTGACCATGTCTGATCTGAAGTCAGCAGATAAGTCAGCAATTATTCAGCTTCAGTGCACGAAAAAATCTTTTTGCAATATGTGAGACGCTGAAAACACAAATGCTCGAGTGTATTCTGCAATGTTATGTGCTGAAGCAAAGCCACTCAATGTGGCGTAAAGTGTTGAGATGCAGTCATTTAGTTAAAGGTCACTAGCTTTGACAACATGACAACAGTAAGCGGGAGGGCAACTCGTTTGCATTTCAGCCCCAGTGGGCGTGTGCTTGCGTGTCTACGCGCTTAACTAAAAAGGTGCTTTGAGTTTTGGGTTTTTTTTTTTTTTAAAGTCCAGAATGCTAAACAACGGAATGGCTTTAGTCAGAAGAGGTATTGTATGGTTAGATAAAGGCGTTGTGCTTTTCTGTTTTCATCCCTACAGCCATACATCATTGTTAAATAAGCCTATCAGCGTGTGTATGGAGGATGTGTTTGGGTGAAAGAGAGCGGATCTGTAGAAGCCGGAGCGTTGCTGCTGTCTGCTCCAGAGCCATGGCAGGAATACTAATGACACAGGCTTTGTGTGGCGGAGTCTCTGACCTGGAGCACGATGAAAGAGTGTGTGTCTGAGAGACAGCTTTTAGCCAGCGTATTACAAGAGCTGTACAAGTTATTTTCTCTGCATATCTCAGAAAAAGAACCCGGTTGGATAGCAGCAGTGTTTGGTGAAGAATCGAGTCAGGAGAATTGGAGAAAACTTGATTGAACTCTATCGCTATTTTTCTCCAGCTTTCTGACACACACGCTGTAGGATGAGACTTTGGAGCCAGACACACCCAGACACACCAACCAGAGCAAATCAGAAATACAAAGGATGTGTCTGTGAAGGTATTGAGTCATTCATCAGTCACTGAGTTTCAGTTCACACCTCCAGACTCTGATGTCCTGTGAAGTTTCATAAGTGTGAATAACATGTGGAGAATTTCACAACAACAGAGAACTTCATACTTATAGAAATTATAAGCCCTGATAAATTACACAAATATTTGTTAGAATACAATTATCTATACACGGATCCGATACGAGCATCATCACCACCTGAAACTCTAGATCTGTATTCTTTTGCATATTTTTTGCATATTTTATGTCATTAATGCATCTTGCACATGAACACAGGACACTTTTGTATAACAGAACCCCACAGAGAACCGGCCTGCTCACTAAGAGCACGTTAATATCAGATCAGCATCAAGCATCACCTGATACTCGGAGCTATGACATCAGTGGCGTATTAATAATTGAAAAAATTGGATCACTACATGACTAATTAGGAATGAATTAAGATGACAAAAATAGCAATCATAAAGATTTTGCTCAAATCACACACAATTATTTAGGAGCTAAATTGGTTTCTCTTTCACTTTATTTGCTCTTTTTTCTTAATCATTTTAAAGTGACACAAAACAAGCTTTTTCCATATTCTATATTATATTAAGCATATATTCTTTTACATAATCATGAATATCTCAATTATAACAAATCATGATAAATGGTCATGATAAATCGAGTGTAATCTTTAAATGCCGGTCAAACCACTCTAAATAAGTGAAAGGGTAGATAGATAGATAGATAGATAGATAGTTAAAACATTCGAATGGGGACTTTGTGAGTTAACGCTCAAAATTCAAACCAACATCAAACTAAACTTTTGAATATTGCTGCCAATTACTTTTAAGTAATTTACAAAAATCATAATTTGATTGATTTCATAGGCTTAAGGCACATCACAATGTACATAAACACCTTTTAGAGACCTGTGGGAAAGTATGAAAAGCAGCTGAAATAATATTTTAATTCCCAGAAGTCAGGATTTCAGGTTAGATTACAGCACTGGAGAAAAAAAATAAAGATATATTAAACATTTCAGGAAGCTCTGCCTATCTGAAAAACCTTAGGAGAACTCATAACATAATTCCTGTCGGTGTTTACTCGTACTAACACGGGCACGGCTGCCATTTCTCTAAACCTGTTAAGGAAAATACGTGCAGTAAAATAAGCAGCGTTGAATGAACTCTGCTCATTTGAGTCCCATTTAACTGCCTGATCAAACACACTGGCAATTTTACTATGCAGCATGGCTTCATAGTACAACTACAACACACACACACACACACAGAGCTAATGGGTGGAAACTGTGACTGCTGAGGAATGAATCATTTTCAGGATGCAGCTCTGTGGAAGAGCAACATTGCCATCTAGCAGTGGAAAAAAGAGCCACAGATGTGCAAGCTGCTGTAGCAGAGCTTCTGAACGCTCAATACACCAGCTGTAGGGAATGCTGCAGGCTAAGCACATTTGATTAGCATAATATACATTCAAGTTTGGCATTTCTTCACTAGTATGTTGCTTATGTTAAATGTCTCAGTACAATTTACCTGCCAGAATGTAGAATACGGCAGAAAGTAATTATGAACACAGAACAAATATCCACTCAAAATGTTACCTGTTACTCATCATAAACCTGAAACAAACCCTGCCTTTAGGATTAATACCTTCTGAAGGAATTAAATTCGCTGAGCAGGTTGGTGTAGGTTTAAAAACCATCCCTGCAACAGCTTTGATGCATTTTTTTTAAAGAAACATGAAGCTTACTAAATGAACAAAAGAAGAACGTCTCAGGAGTATAGGGTCATTGTACAATGCAATCTATCTATCTATCTATCTATCTATCTATCTATCTATTTATCTATCTGCCTACCTACTTATCTATCTACCTCCCACTTACACACACGGCATCAAATTTTTACACTTTTACATACATACACTTCCACACACATAGTTAAATAATGCTGTACATGACCATAGTCATAGGTTTATAATGTCATAAGGTGTTTTATATATATATATATATATATATATATATATATATATATATATATATATATATATATATATATATATATATATGCCTTAACACCTACAACAATATCATATTGTCATATTGCCCAGCCATGATAGGAAGCAGCCAAAGGTTCCTACAATGTCAATATTTTAACAGATTCCTACATATGGATTTTTGGTCCCCATAAATACTTGATTACATGTCTACAGAGATTTACCTGAATTACACACTCTGCATACACTAATGGCAGCCTGCTCTGGTTACACAGGTAGCATGTTTCCATAGAAAGTGATACTAAACAGCATGAAATAAACTATAACAGATGCAAACGTGGCAGAGTTAATATTCTAACACTAACTCTCGGTCCTGCTGTGTAGGTGGATTGTGTGTAAATGAAGCGGGGAGTGTGTTACTGTGTGTTAATTCACACGTGTGCACAGAGAGAGAGAGAGAGAGAGAGAGAGAAAGAGGTGAAAGGGATGAGTAAATCACCCAGAACACTGAAAGTGCTTATAAATGTTCATTTAAGTCCAGCAGGATACACTAGGAACTAAGCGCTTATATAACTATAATGATTATGTAATGACTTGGTAATGTGCTAGAATACACCACACCTACACCCAATTATATTAATGTTTAATTCCAGCTGGATGTAAATGGAAATGTTAAATTTAACATGTTAAATTAAAAACTCAGGGTTATTTTAGCACTGTGGATTTTGCAGTGTGTAATGGCTCCCATTAATGACTACTTGCACCAATACAATCAAAAGCCAACTGAATTTCCTTTTCCTCTTCAAGTTATTTCCATAATAACAGTCTCATTAAAAAGAAAACATTTTTCCAAAAAAAAAAAAAAAATACACCCACTCATGATCCACCATAAAGAGAGAGAACGTTAGAGATCTCGACACGTGCAGCCCCTCGTGGCTCCTCACGCACACGGCTGGAGATGAAACAGGAAAAAAAAAATCGCCATCAAACACCTACACAAACGCAAAAGACAGAGCAATGACCTTTGATCACGCGGCCGTTTGATGTCTTCACACAGAATTAGCATCAGGAGCAGCGATCTGAGCTGCTAAAATCATTTCTGTCAGGCAAACATCACAGCTCGGAATTCACTTTAGCCCAGGAGGTCCAAACTACAAAAAAATAAATAAAAGGAGGGAGGCTTGCTAAAAGGACTAAGAGTTTATGCAAAATTATATTATATGAAAATTACATTTAAAAAAAATTCCACCGCTGTCTGCTTGTCCTCCATTTTTCCTGCTGGAAAAATGTAACTCATTGTATTGTAAGCTTTTAATGAAAATGGCGGCCATAATGAAATAAAAAAGGAAGAACTGACCGAACCCTAGCAAAAACGATCCTTAAAGTGAGTCTATTGGCTAAGTAAGTCGCATGCTGTTATAGGAAAATAATCAACAATGAGCTGCAGCTACTCTAACCAACCTGAAGTTGATTATTTTCCTATAACAGCACATCCTGAAGTGTGTCTATTCCCCTTCATATCACAGCAAATTTGCCAATGCTAATAATATTTATTAATTAAAGCATGACATCATAATTTCTATCCATTTAGAGTTGCATTTAATGTTACTGAACAAAAAAAAGTTATGTTACACATATGTAACAGCAACTATAAACAGCCGTTCCCTCACCAGCCTCTCTTTTTTCTCTCTCATGTTACTGAGAACCAGAAAGCATAAACTCCTCTTTCCTGAAGATCAGAAAACTTACAGACTGTTACAAAGTCCTGACACTGGAGACTCTTTTCAGAAATGTTAAATAAACTTGTCCTTAAAGAAAACTTCAACAATAATGGGTTTTTCTTCGCTAAATAACAAGCGTTTTTCGTAATCTCGTTATTATTATATTGAAATGGATATGTGCATTAATATAAACCTGAGATTTGCCTTGCAGGCCGAACATCTGTCAGAGCTGCTGGTAAAGAAAATGAATCGACACCTTCTGACCAATCAGAATCGAGCATTCAGCAGCACTGCAGTGTAACGAAGTTATCCTAATAGACATCAGTGCTCCTATTAGCATGTTAAATGTATAACACAATTTACAATTTACAAAGTAAACTCCTCGCTGTAACTGTAATGGATCTAGCAGGACATGTTTATTGTCCAAAATTTTCTTCTTTGGTTTTACACCACTTTAGTAAACGTGTAAATGTGAGTGTTGTCCAAAGCCTGTGACAGATTTCTCGAAAACAATTTAAAAACTCTGACGTGCAGAGTAGGATCTTTGTAGGTCAAACGGTGTGAAGCCCATCTGAAAGTCACCGATTGATCTCGGCGAAAAGAGGAGAAGGTGTTTAATTATTAAGGCGACCGCCTCATTTTTAATGACACTCGCCAGCCCAAAATACACCTGTCACTGCTGCTCAGCCTCCGTCATCCCTCATCCCACCACCATCACTCAGCATTACAATCAGTTCGTGCATTAACCATGGAAATTCAACTCCAGCAGTTCCAGGATGTGCCCTCTCGTCCACAACTATCAGCAATTATCTGGTCTCATTAGGATTTAAAGAGACAGATGTACATGTTAGGGGTTTGGAAATGGGTTGTAGTGTAAACGAGGATGGATATATTCAGAATTTATTAATGACATCGAGTACTCACGATCATGCCGATCATACCGCAGCACTCCTGAATTCTCAATTTTTATTGGTCAGAAGGTGTCGATTAATTTTCTATAACAGCAGCTCGGGCAGAAGTTTGGGCTACAAGGCAAATTTCAGGGTTATATTAATGTGTTCGTTCTAATATGTTATCGTTTCTATGGTAACAACTTGCAAAGGGACTTGTGTGGTGAACGCTCCTCATAATTGGATTAAATTAAACATATGTAATTGCTGATATAGTGACATTTTCTGTAAGGAGATGTTCATTTAACATTTTTAGAAGGAGTCTCCAGGGTCAGCGCTTTGTAACAGTAACAGAGGTAAAGCTGTAAGTTTTCTGAAACAGGGCAGAGGACTTTGATTCCTCTATAATATGAAAACCTGTGTTTTTTGTCTTATCTTCAAGAGAGAGAAAGAAGGAAAGGCGGATGATGGAATGAATGTTTACAGCTGATATAATGCAAGTGAAAACGTTTTGAGGACGTTCCATTACATTAAACATAACTGTAAATAACAAAAATGTAATAACAGGAAGAAACCACTTTCAAGTTCAAACCTTATTTTGTTTGCTTATCCTTCCAAGTTATAGATTATGGAGAGTTTATCCTTATAAATTATTCTTCCAAGTTATAGATTATGGAGAGTTTATCCTTATAAATTATTCTTCCAAGTTATAGATTATGGAGAGTTTATCCTTATAAATTATTCTTCCAAGTTATAGATTATGGAGATTTGGATAAAGTGCTATTTTATGAAAAGAACGATAGATTATTTCCTGCCACTCTCACACAGATTTCTTGTTTTCATATAAAATATTAATATATTCATATATAAATACTGCCATATTTGGACTTGTTAGTCTAAGAGACGGAGTGAAAAGGACAGAGAGAGGGAGAGACAGAGAGGGAGAAGGAGCAAAAAATCCAAAACTGCTGAAAAGATAATGAATGAAAAACACAGACAAATATGTATTCAAATGTATATTCATTTATTCACCTCATAGCCTGCAATTTTCACATCAAGGTCACGGAGGTTAAACAGGTAGTGCTTTTATCATTAAAGAGCCTCAGCGGGTCAAAACAAATCAGTGGGAATTATTAGGGAAATTCACTGACTGCTGTGCCTGTCGTTTATTATGCTGAAATTGTGTTCCTCTTCTTCTTTTAATGCAAACCAATTTCTTTTTTTATGTAACTTTTGTGTTGATTTTTTTATGTATTTTGTCCTACCTTGTATTAATAAACCAGTACATATCCTTTTGTTCTGGTTCTATGGTTTCGCTCATCTCATCACCTACATTACCTGTAACTCCTTTTACATTGAAATTTCAATCCTCCGTCTGTTTTTTTTCCCCCTCTTTTTTCAGGACACACATCTCCCTTCATTCATTACACTGACATTTATTTTTACGCTCACTCCTTTCCCAAGTGTATTAATGTGAACTGAATTCCAAGAATACACATCTGATAAAGTTCATGCTGAAACAAGGCTCACAAAAATAAATAAATAAATAAATAAATAAGATTGGTTAAGGTGGAGCTGAAGGGGCGGGGTTAACAGCTGGAGCTTACTATTAATTACTATTTGTTACAATCCCTGCAACTTTTGTGTGACATCGGGCTGACCCTGAACACACGTATACACACACAGACACACACTCGGAGGCAAGGAGTCAGAACACATCCGATACACACACAATTTGACATTTGCTGATGAGAGACTGCAAATGTCACAGCACTGGAGCACAGATGGGTGAAGACCCTGAGGAACGACACTGAGAGGGAGCAATAAAGCCCGAGGATTATGAAGATGATACATCAGGATTGTGTTCATGCTAACAGGACAGATGACCTCATCGGCCATGTGGGAATGAGATCACTTCCTCCGGGCAACTTCGCTTAAAGGCCACGGCTCCGGGCTGTGATCAGTATTATCATTCGTTATGATAATTATTCCTAATTATTATTGTGGCTGATTATTTGCCTCCAGACACGGTTATGCCACGCTCCCGAGCGTGATCGCAGTGGGCGTGGCCTAAACACTAGTGTTCAATAGGAGAGGTAGATGCTGAAAAAAGCCTGAGAACAAGTGTGAAACAAATATGACATAACTTAGCAACAGGTCATTAATACACCAACACACAAGTACAACACAAGTGAAACGCAAATACACAAACACATAACTCCTATACAGTCCAACACACAACTCCCATACACAAGACTCTCTCTCTCTCTCACACACACACACACACACACGCCAAATTTGAGAACAGAACCCCTATAAGGTCCCACACAGAACTCAAACGCATAACACTCAAAGTCGAACATACAACTCAAAAACACAACTTGAACACACAGCTCCCACAAAATCAAACACACAACCATACAGTCCAATACAAAACTCAAAACTACCATATAGACTAACATACAATTCAAACACACTTCACACATATTGTCCAACACACAACTCAAACACACAGTTCAAAACATAACTCCCACACTGTCTGGCAAAACACAAACACACAGCTCAAACTCACAACTCCCATACTGTCCAACAAAGAAGTCAAACATACAACTCTCGTAAAGACAACTCAAACACACTTGATTTGCGGCTTAAGTGTCAAGACTTGAGACTTTTTTACTTGCAACACAACGACTTGTTCCAATCTGTGACTGACGCATCAACATCCCGAGTGTGTTCTGGAGGCTCATGTTAACGGACGAGGTGATGTGTGTGCATGATATACACTTGTGGGACTTTCGAGCATTAAAGCATGTTTATTAAGAAGCATAATGTTCATCTGATGTCATATTACTCCACAGATTTCCTCCAAATGAGATCATTGTCATACGGGGACCAGGTGTTTGAGAACAAGCCTACTTTGTGTGTGTGTGTGTGTGTCACACCAACAGCTGTTTGGACCTATTCACATCTCTCGGCTGTTCTGGCAATGGAGACTCTCATCCATATGGGCTGGAGCATTAGAACATTATCAAGCCTTATTACCCCTGCAGTAACGGCTTATTTACTATCAGACAGGCTCATCTGCACGCTGCTCCTCTGGACTATAAATATCTGAATGTTGTTTACTCTGTAATGTTGTTTAATGATCATTGTACAGCATTTAAGTAACAATGAATCTGTGTAAGAATTGAACTGTTGGCTGTGGATTAAATACATGATTAAAAATTATTATAGGCAACATTTTGTATATGTCAATGATGTGTTTAAGATGAATTGCTTGATTATTAGGATTATGGAGGCAGTACCTTGTGGAGGAGTACCACGTTGGTCAGTGTGGTAAGTCCATGTTAGGTTGTGTTGGAGTTGTGTGTTGGATTGGCTCGCAAGCCAGACTCAACATACATGAACGATTATCTTGTTTACTCAACGATAACTGCTTCAAACAAAACACGTGAATATATTTTTTAAAAGACAGAATTCTTTGTCCTTTTGCTGTCACAGCATTCAAAAGTTTGAACAAAATCTGTGTTCCAGTTGTGTGAGGGAACTGTATGGGAGTTGTTTGTTTGAGTTGTGTATTGAATTGTATAAGAGTTGTGAGTTTGAGTTGTGCATTGAACTATATGGGAGTTGTGTGTTCGAGTTGTGAGTTAAGTTATGAGTTTGAGGTGTGTGTTGAACTGTATGGGAGTTGTGAGTTTGAGTTGTGTGTTCGAGCTGTGAGTTTCAGTTGTGTGTTTGAGTTGTGTTGAACTGTATGGGAGTTGCACGTTTGAGTTGTGTGTTTGGGTTGTATTTACATGAATAACAAATGCTTGATTATCAACTTCCTAGATAAACTATTCAGTACATGATTAAATGTAACTATATATGAAAGTGTACCACTGAAGAATTAAAAATATATATATTTGGACCAAATTATTCTGGCTATATGATGAAGAATCAGCTCTAAGAAAGAAAAGTGGGACGACGTTACTAACACCCCTGATTCCACTGGTCCAAGTTTAGGTCACCAGTGTGAAAGTCAAAGATGAGATACAATGAGCTGGGGGTTGTTCCGTTGAGTCCAGGGAAGCATCATCAGAAACGTGAGGAGAGTCTGATTCCAGTCCAAGTCATGTGCCGCGAGTCCACAGCTTTACTACCCAGCGATCAAACAGTGTAACTCCACACACTGCAGTCAGACAGCTAGAGGTCAAAGGCAAGGACAAACCTTCACAGAGATCGTCACAGAGATATTGCTGAATGCTTTAATCCTTCATCAGCACACATTTTCCTGACACATACTACTGACTGAACATATCTCCACTCTGAACATGAATGAGAGTCAGTGTGACCTGCAGCCATGTGCTGTTAAACAGTCAGACACAGCACACTGCCTCCACCTGCTGGACACTGAAGATACAACACCACCAACTGAAGTAAAGTTGTGTTAAATTAAAACGTTTCCCTGAGCTACAGAGCTAAAGGATCATAAAGTGTAAGGTTAATTCATACATTCATTTATAGATTAACACAGGCTACACCAATAAGCATGGGTCATCTTAATAATGTAACATAATAATCATAAATTACATCAATAATTTCAGCTTAAATCAGGATGCAGGATGGTTCTTGTAAAAAAAAAAAAAAAAAGCAGAGTAAAATGCAAAGATGTATTGTATACATTATTAGGCACTAATGTATTATATTAATTTAATTAAATATATTAATACTTTAAATATTTTTTCAACTTGCCAACTATAGATAGAAACTTTATTGATCCCGATCAAACACATTTAAATGTTAATAATGTTGAGGGGGAAAAAACAAAGTTTTAGCATTAGAAACAACCATTCATTAAAAACAAACACGACAGATAGATAGATAGATAGATAGATAGATAGATAAGGGACATGTGTTTGCTCCTAACTGGTAGATAAAGGGAATGCATGAAGACAAGGTATTTATAAGCTACTGTAAATTGAAACAGATTGTTTTTAAAATCTGCTATATATTAAACAGCTGTATTTTAGTCGATATAATTATACATTAACATATACATTAAAAAAAGGACTGTTCGCATTTGTACGAGTGTGTATGAGGCAGTAAAGAGAAAGGCGGTGTGCCATTTACACTGCTGCTGTAACTCGAATCATTAAGTCCCACTTTCATGCCTCAGCAGATAAAAAGCTAGAGTCAGGAATGAGC
Organism: Pangasianodon hypophthalmus; assembly: GCF_027358585.1. Lineage (NCBI taxonomy): Eukaryota > Metazoa > Chordata > Actinopteri > Siluriformes > Pangasiidae > Pangasianodon > Pangasianodon hypophthalmus. The sequence continues at coordinate 3,421,027 of NC_069729.1, forward strand.
CCAATAAAAATCATGCGGTAAATGATCCCTACAGAGGACAAAATCCAACCCAAAGCTAATACCACACAGCTGAACACTACAGCTGAATGCTAACACATTTTATTCATCATACGTTTGATACCTTAATGCTCATAATATCAAATTTACATATTTCCTGTTTAAGCTCTACAATTCAACTCAAAAAGCAGCCACAACTCAACTGTTTCCCCATCAGCTTCATATAATATATAATAATATATATAAATAAAGTAGGTTTAAATGTTGAACTGTGTGGGAGCTGTGTGTTTGAGCTGTGTGTTCAAGTTGTGTGTTCAACTGTGTGGGAGTTACGTGTTCGAGTTGCTTGTTAAACTGCATGGGAGTTGTGTGTTCAAGTTGTCTGTTCAACTGTGTGGGAGTTGTGTGTTCGAGTTTTATGGGAGTTGTGTGTTCGAGTTGCGTGTTAAACTGTATGGGAGTTGTGTGTTCGAGTTGTGTTCAACTGTGTGGGAGTTACGTGTTCGAGTTGCGTGTTAAACTGTATGGGAGTTGTGTGTTCGAGTTGTGTTCAACTGTGTGGGAGTTACGTGTTCGAGTTGCATGTTAAACTGTATGGGAGTTGTGTGTTCGAGTTGTCTGTTCAACTGTTTGGGAGCTGTGTGTTCAAGTTGTATGGGAGTTTTGTGTTGAACTGTGTGGGAGCTGTGTCTAAGTTGTGCATTTGTGTTCAACTGTATGGGAGTTGTGTGTTTGAGTTGTGTCTTGAACTGTATGGGAGTTGTGTGTTGAACTGTATGGGAGTTGTGTGTTTGAGTTGTGTGTTGAACTGTATGGGAGTTGTGTGTTTGAGTTGTGTGTTGAACTGTATGGGAGTTGTGTGTTGAACTGTATGGGAGTTGTGTGTTTGAGTTGTGTGTTGAACTGTATGGGAGTTGTGTGTTTGAGTTGTGTCTTGAACTGTATGGGAGTTGTGTGTTGAACTGTATGGGAGTTGTGTGTTTGAGTTGTGTGTTGAACTGTATGGGAGTTGTGTGTTTGAGTTGTGTCTTGAACTGTATGGGAGTTGTGTGTTGAACTGTATGGGAGTTGTGTGTTTGAGCTGTGTGTTGAACTGTATGGGAGTTGTGTGTTTGAGTTGTGTTCGAGTTGAGTGCTTGAGACTCAATACATGGTGAACTGCGACAGACACAACAGTACAGAAAAATGTAACCACAATTTTTTTTAAAAAAAGATCAACTCCTTCCTGGGGAAAAAAAGAAAAATAAAGTTTAGGAGGAGGATCTGAGTGTGCAGGTTTATGTAGTGCTTTATGACCAGAAGGGGGCGAACTTTCATTACACAATCAGAATTCATTACAAACTTTTTTACTTGTGACTAGTGCTGTTTACTGTTCCAGCAAACTTGATAAAAAAAAAAAAACACACACTCTAGTAACTTACTTATTTATAATTTCTTAATTATTTACTTATTTAATTTCTTAATTAATTACTTAGTTATATGTTTGCTTGCTTGCATATTTATTATCATTTCTTTTTTGGTATGCTTTTTTACTTACTATACATATATTTACTTATTTAAATGATTAATTATTTACTTTATTAATTTGTTTGTGTAACTTTTGACTTAGTTACAGTATGTTTGCTTGCTTACTTACATGCATTACTTACTCATGTATTTATTTACTTATTTATTTATTTGCTTTCGTACTTATTACCATTTACATTTACGACATTTGGCAGACATCCGTATCCAAAGTGACTTACATGTATCTCTCTCTCTCTTTCTTTTTTTTTTTTATATACAACAGCAGTTGAGAGTTAAGGGCCTTTCTCAAGGGCCCAGCAGTGGCAGCTTGTTAGTGCTGGGATTGAACTCACGACCTATCAACTTTTTTCACCAAAGTAGATTAAAGGGTTAATGCCTATTCACATTTCAAATAAAAAGTGATCAGAGAAAGAAACGATTGATCATTAAGATTGATTTAAATTTTGATTAAATATTTTTACGCCAAATTTGTTGCGAGCACGCACACACTACCTTTACTTTTGATACATGTGTATTAAGTGTATGTAAGCTACTTTAACCCTTCAGCACAGCACGTTTTCTAGTTGTTGGGCATTCACTGTTAACCAATTAATTCAGCTCCATTACCATTTTACTCTTCAATGATTTAAAGACTTGACCTTTTAAAGACATTTTGCTGATGACCTGGGTTTAGGGATGAAGTCTGGAAGCCTTCAAATGCAGTGACCTGCAACTCTACAGTCTGATCCCCAGAATTCATCAAAATAAATATATAAATAACATCATTAAAATGTAGTTTTAATGGAGGGAGACTGATCTCTTACTCCTTCTTACTCAGTGTGTAGTTACAGGACACACATCAGATATTAGTACACACTCTGAGGAAAGTGCGTGTGTGTGTGTGTGTGTGTGTGTGTGTGATTAAATCAATGGTCAGAGAAGAGGCACAAACGCTAACATACAACCACTTGTTTCAGGATCCAGCGAGATCCCACACTGCTGGCAAGCTGAACCGTGTGTGTCTCTGTGTGTGTGTGTGTCCATGCAGTGTTAATATGAAGAGCAGCCAGTGTTCGTCCTCGTTCATCATAGACAGATGGAGACCAAATGCAATTTATTGCCCAAACCATGCGTATGGTGTGTATAAGTGTGTGTATGTGTTGGAGACAGAGAAAGCGAAAGCATTGCACACACATTTTGTGGATATATGTGTGTACAAGAGCGTTTATGAATGTGTATGAAATAGAGAACTTTGTGTGTGTGTGTGTGTGTGTGTGTGTGTGACAGTATCATGTTGCTGCGTTATGTGCTGACATGGCTCTGCATGTTGCACCTGGTGTGTGAGAGGAGATGGCCAGCTGCTGATGCTCCACACACACACACACACACACACACACACACACACACACACACACACACACAGTGACTTTTCATATCCTTATTCAATTTTATATGCTTCTCTTTTCTCCTGCCCAAACATGACACTGCTTGCAAAAAATGTATTCTAGAATTTCAAATAAGCAGAAATTATTTGTTTATCCCTTTTCAAGAAATACAAATTCTAAGAACTATGTAAATTAAAAACACCTATTACACACACAAAGTGTCATAAAAACATTTACTGTATACAGCCTGTATTTGCGTCTTAGAACCTGATTGGCTCTTATATTTTATGATGCAATAACACATGCATGTGACATTCAGTGAGATTTTCAGCACTGTCCAGTTTCTTAAATAAATCTGATTGCTGCATGATAGTTTTTACACTTTTATCAGTCTGCGCACTCATATTTAATCACAGAAAGTACTTTTTATAAAGTGTTTTGTGGATTTAAACTTTCTTGAAACAGTTTGGCTCCAGTTCTGTTGCTGTTCCTGGAAAAACCTGCTGACAAAAAGTAATAGCCAGACTGTGTAAGCTCATCTATCTTATCATAGCGGAGAGAGAACGCGCTTAAAGACGGCTTTCTTTCAACATCATGGATCACTCTGCAACATGGAAGCGGTAGATAAAAAGTCTCGGCTCACGTCCATTACAGCTCAGCCGTGCCCGGGTATTCAGTTCACAGTTTGAACAGTCCTGTCAGCAGATCCTTCCAGTACTTTTGAAATCAAGTTATCCCAAAAAACTGGATCAACTCCTTAACTTTTTGGAATGGAATTAGAGCAGAGCTGAGCTGTAATTACAGATAACATGTTATACCATAGAGATCATGATATCATGAATATACACACCTTAAATGTTCTCCAAGACTTCTAAAACAGGATGAGACTAGCACAGCAGGTGAAAAAGTATCACAGACACCGTCCTGCTTCCTGATTTCCCTCTGCTCCAGCTCCACTCTGAACACGTCCCCTGATTATTACTAACACCTGTCCCTCCTGATTAGTCCTGTTCTGTCTCATTAGCTTGTGTATACATTCCTCTCTGATTAGTTAATGGCTTTGTGAAGTCTGCAAGCACTTCTACTGCAGTTCAAAGTCGTGTTTCAAGTCCCAGAATTCCCTTGTTTTCCTAATTCTATCTTCCACAGTGTCCCAGTTCTCCTAGTTATATACTAGTCCTCTTAGTTAATCTCATTCTGGGTTTTCCTAGTTTCCCAGCTATTTTAGTTCCCCTTTCTTTCCTAAATGTCCAACCAAGTTACCTATGTCTCCAAGTTTCTATAGATCCAAAAGTTTCCTAACTCTTCTAGTTCACCTAGGTCCCATAGTTGTCCCATAGTTGTCCCATAGCCCCTAGACCCAAAGATTCTTAGTTCTCCTTAGTTTTCCTAGTGTTAGTAGATACTCTAGTTTCCCTACATCACCTAGTTATCTTAGTTCTCATAGCTCTTCTACTTCCACTACATTCCCTAGTTTTTCTAAGGTTCTACATTCCTATAGATTGCAAGTAGTCCTAGGGTTAGGGTTAGGTAGCCAAACACGTTCCTAGTTCACATAGTTCATTTAGATCCCCATAGTTTCCCTAGATACGCTAGTTTCCTAGTTATCGTAATTCTCATTTCCTAGTTGTCCAAGTTTTCCTAGCACTTCTACTTCCCCTATGTCCCATATTTGCCTAATTATTCAAGTTCTTATGGTCTTTTTAGTTACCTAGTTTAGTGCTAGTTCTCCTAGTTCTCTCAGGTCCTCTAGTTCTGAAATTTTTCTTTGTTCCCACAGTTTACAAGTACTCCTAGATCCAATATTTTCCTTGTTTCTCTAGTTCTTTTAGTTCACCTTCCTTCCCAAGATAGAATAGTTTCCTAATTTTCTTAGGTTGAAAAGTTTGCAAGAACTCCTAGAACCAATATTTCCAAGATATCCTAATTCTTCTAGTCATCTAGTTGCCCAATGTCTCCTAGCTCTCTTAGGTCCCTATTTTTCTAATTTTCTTTTAGTTGCCATAGATTGCAAGTACTCCTAGACCCAATAGTTTCATATTTTATCTAGATACCCTAGTTTCTTAGTTATCGTAGCTTTTCTAGCTATTATAGTTACCCTGGGTCCCATAGTTGCCTATTTGTTTTAGGTCTCACAGCCATCCTAGATCCCCTAGGTCCCCTACTTATCTAGCTGTCCTAGTTCTCTTGTCTATCTTAGTTCCCAGGTCCCATAGCTTCCTAATCCTCTTAGTTCCCATAGTTTGCAAGATTTCCTAGACCCAATCAGTCCCTAGTTCCCCTAGCTCTTTTAGTTCTCCTACTTTTCTTAGACATCTTAGTTTCCTAGGTATCCTAATACTTCTATTTCCCCATTTTCAATCACTCCTCATATTTCCCCTAGTTTCCCTTGTTTCCAAATTCTCCTGGTCCCCCAGTTACCCTAGATCCTCTAATTTCTCCACTTTCCTAGTTCCCCAGGTTTCCTAATCATGTATTATATCTAGTCCTTCCTGATTTATGATGTGAACCTGTACCTCACATTAGCGCTTAGTTCCTCTACTGTGGTTTAAGCAGACATGACATTTGGGTGTTTATCCGTATGGATGATCATTATCATGATAATGGATTATTCAGATACCATGGTTGCAAATCCATTGGAATTTGTATAAGCAAATTTGTAGGCAAAGTTCTAGCTGAGGATGGCAGTCATAGTTTTTCTTCAAAAAAGTCACCATCACTCAGCATGATAAACATCATATCTCTAAGGGACTTTGGTGACCAGGTTTCATCATTTCACCTTTGTAAGGCAGCTTTATATATTTTTTTTTCCTTAATGCATTTAGGAAAGTAGAAGTGTGGGAGCAGAGCACTTAAATCCCAGAGCAATCGAGGGTTAAGCACTAGCCTCAAGGGCATCCTGATGATTAGCATTCGCCAATGAGATCGAACTCATGACCTTTTCCACCACAGCCATTTACCCACCATTAAGACTTTACTAAACGAGTGGTTTTATTTCTCTATTCATATCCTACATGGTCACAATTAGGCTTAATATCATACGTGTTTAGTAAAAGAGCTCATAAATGTGTTAAGTGTGCAGCGTAGATGAAAAATGGTATCCATTATCTCTGCATATGTAAATGATCAATTTGATTTTGCATGCAAATTATAACTGATCTGCATATGTGAGTGTGTGGAAAGAGCATGAAGTTGCTCTTCTTTAGTAGACAATATTTAGAAATTTCATAGAACTGTTCAATACGGGTCACGTCATTGAATGCGATCTTGTCTTAGTGTCCTAGCCATTCAGGGTGAATAATGAACACTTGGGAGTATTTATGCGAGCATTTTTCTCCTCTCAAAGGCACACAACCCCACATTATCTTTATCTTTTACGCTCTCTCTCTGTCTCTCTCGCTCTCACACACACAAACACACACACGCTTTTTTCCCAAAGGCACCCCCACCCTGCATCCTGTGTAGACTTACAATTGATTGGTTCCTTGTGCAGTGTGTGAATTCTGTTTCCCAGATTGCTACTAAACACATGGAACAAATGTGTGTGTGTGTGTGTGTGTGTGTGTGTGTGTAGCAATATTGCCATGTCCACGGTTTACCCCGCAGAGCTTTTAAACTGGATTGGAGTTGTGAGTTTTGCATGCATTTGATCAGGGATGGAGAAGTACAGATATTAAATTAAATATTGAAATTAAATTATATTTAATTTCAAGTGGATATAATGAATCAGAGTTATACTTTGAGTTAAAAAGTTCAAAAGTGTCCACACTTAAATGTCCTAAAGTATTTAATGTATTATTTTAACCGGAATTATAAGTCAGGATTTTTAATTTTTTTTTACATAGTCTCACTTGAAAATTCTTTTGAAAATGTCTTATAAAAAGTTGAGAAAGTTAGTTAAAGTTCGGGTTAAGGGTGGGGTTTGTGTTTTTGTTTTTTTTTTCTTACAAATTCATTCATAGAAATCGAACAAAATCCCATCTCATTACCATCAACATATGAATTTGTATGATTTACTTATTTTATTTATTTTATTTTTTTTACGCAAACTGTGTTTCTGAAGTAGAGATTATGTAGATAAACTTGGAATATTAAAATTCTCTGCCTTTAAGGACGTAAGGTCCTTTAGTTCTAACTACTATAAATGCATATACTGTATATGAAAAAGACACTGTATGTAAAAGAAGACCATAAAGAAAAAAAAAGCTCTACTTTCATTGTATGTAATGTGGTGTATCAGTGAATTTCAATGACAATTATATTCAGCTATATTATATTTATTATATAATATGTAATAAAATATGACTATTTAGAACCTTGGTGAATTAGATATTTAGAGAAATTGCTTCATTATAAAATTTGGCAATGATCATCATGATATTAGATTATGTTAGGGAGGAGCCTATCTGGAATTTTACCTGGGTTTTGATTGGCCATCGGGCCGCTTTTGTCGCACATCTCCAACAATCCTTCACAAACTGCTGTACAACAATGTTTTTGTCACAGTTCAGAATGGGAAATGAAGTGGCAGTTGCTGTTTGTTTGCTGAGCTGTGGGCCTCGCTTTGTTCGAGCCATTGGAGTGTGTTTTCACACGATACAGCTCTGAAGGGGAAAAAATGCAATCGGCAGAGCAACTGGAAAAGCTCAATTGTCCGTTTGTGCGAGAGGAGCGGCGCAGCTGTGCAGCACTGGAACAAAAAGACACGTTGTGTTGGAACCACAACAAAGAGCAAAGAGGCTTTTCTTTCCTTCCTGCTGCATGTCTAAGGACAAACACCTAGAAGCTCTCACACCCTCCTTCACCTTTAACCCTCTGCGGCCTTTTACACCTCAGTAGCACTGAACAAATGGATCGAACTTGGTCTAAGAAGAAAGTGAACAGTTTTCATCTTAGACCAAACGCAGTCGATCAATTTAGATAGGGAGCAATAAGCTTTAAAATACACCATAATCACAGCGATCTTGCTTTTAATGATGCATCTGATCAGTCAGAAGGTGCTGATTAATTTTGTATAATGACAGCTCAGACAGTTGTGTGGCTGCAAATCACAGGTTTTTAGTTCTATTTAAAAAGTGTGTTATCATTGATATGTGATGTTTTCTGAAAAGACGTGTTTATTTAGCATTTATGGAAGGAGTCTCCAGTGTCAGTGCTTTACAACAGTCAGAGGTAAAACTGTAACATTAAGCTTTCTGACATGGGAAAGTCTTTAGGACAGAGGATGTTTGTGTTTTCCAGTTTCTTGGTAACATGACATTCTTGGTAACATGACAACTTTTTGTCGTAATAACTTCAAAAAAGAAAAAATGAGGGAGGGAATGACTATTTATAGCTGCTATAACATGAGTAAGAACAGGAACTAACTTGTTTCATGGACATTACCTAACATTATAAGTAACTATAAACAAATAGAAAGGATGTTGTTCTTTAATAAATCAAAAAATTCTAATAATTGGCAAATTGACACTTCTGGGCATCTTGTTTTAGGAAAATAATCAACTTCGAGGTGATCACAGTAACATCACTTCATCCCACTGCCCCGTCACTGATTATTTTCCTAGAACAACACACCCTAAATGTATTATTCCCTCCATAAATCATCTGTGATCACTCCTGATGATCTATCAGAAGGTGCTGATTAATTTTGTATAATAATTTTTGTTTCAAATGACATAATGGATAAATATTTCAGTACGTAAATGTATCACTTTTAGTTAATGTATATTTACATTGTATGAACAATACACTCAAAAGTTATTAGTAATTATTAAATTAGTAATTATTAAAAATATTATTAATTAAAAGAGATATTTTCCTCTACAGATCATTTCTCTTATTAGAAAAAAATGACAGAAGAACAATAACGTGTGTTCTTAGTGAACAAAAATGGTTAAGGACGATAACTCAAAAAACATTAGTGACCACAGTAATAGAGTAAAGATCAGATAGTTTTTTAACTACCAAGCTTTAAAATGATTTTTTTTAAAAAGATGAAGAACTTAAACATACTGAAAAATATAACAGTATCAATATAATAAAAATGAATTATAACAAAACATACAACCTCTCTTTATATGTAAACATTTCCGGTTCCAGAAAAATTATTTTCCAAATCTGATTTCCGCTATCTGATTTGGAATTGGCCTTGATACTGATCGGATTGGTGCAATCTCTGATTCTCTGATTTATACATTTTAACCATAATGTACATAATAAGAGACAAACCTGCCATATTATCATCCCAGACCAGATCAGATTCCGATACGCTCTGTACATCTTGGAAATGCAAAAGCACAGCTTGTGTGTGTGTGTAGGAATGTGTGTGGAACATGTGTTGGCTTGAGACTGACAGGTGTTGTAGGAATAGCGTGATTGTCGTGAGAACAGGCCATAGTCGGACCGGTCCAGCTGCATCCAACGCCTGTGCTTAACTAACCAGAACCGAGCGGAAATCCTGTGAATCAGGACGCCTTCGATCACGGCTGAGAAGCGTAAATCAGAGTGTAGAAAGAACGCGTGGCGTTGCTTCAAAAGCATGCAGTTTAGAGATCTTCTGCTTCGGGGTTACAAGATATCTTTTTATTCCTGGTTTTCCATTTGATTCCTAAAATGATCCAAGATTTAGGTTTACTCGGTATTCATGAATGAATACCAGAGGCAAGAGAGAAGCATGAGATTTAAAAAACAAAAACAAATGCTCAAATAAAAATATACAATTACAAGTGAATTCATTAGTCGGTCATTATTTGGAGTAAATTCTCATGGTTCAACCCAGACACAACAAGCAGGAAGCCGAATATTCTGTGAAAGTGCTAGAGACAATTTAAAATGAATATGCAAAAGAGAAAAAAAATTAAAAATGTTCTTTTTTTACCCATTAAGGAAGACAACCAGCAACTCTGCAGCTAACAGAGAACACTGTTAGACTGTTTAAAAACCATTCAAAGGGTTTTTTAGGGTTTTTCTGCTAACATTATGAAAATTCAAGATGGCGTCACCGTGTCCGGTCGCCGTCGTGGTTGCGTTTGTTTATTTCTTTTACCTACTTCTTCCACTGACACTCTGCACACTGCACTTTGCACTTTGTATTGTTACTACACGTAACATACTGCATATTCTGTACATCCGTTTTGCACATTCCTGTACATGTATTTCTTATTTCTCATCTTATTTCTGATTTTTTAATTTTAACTTTAATTTAGTATTTAATGCACAGTCTAAAGAGGAGTAGGCCAGGTTTCCATTTCACTGCAAGTTATACACTGTATATAATTGTGTGTGTGACAAATAAAAAACTTGAATCTTGAATTCGGGAGTTTGTCCTCACCACTCTCACCTCTGGCTTGCTTGAGATCGAACTCTACATCTGGAGTTTAGTAACGCTGCTTTGTGACTATTGTTAAAAGTGCTATATAAATGTAAAATTGAATTGCACACATTAGCATTATTGTTTTCTACAACTAAAAATAATGTCCAAATGTTGCAGGAAGGTGTAAAAAACAGTACACAAACGTTCTCAGGACACCCAGACACCCTGATTAAGCACCCCCGATTAAGCAACAGCTGTCTTTAAGCGTTACTAGGAACGTAATAAAAACTAAAATGATTAATGAATGTTTAAACATGTTTGCATGGGGGTTGATTATTCCTCATCTCACAGCCATTATTATTTTATAAACCAAATAATGTTCACCTTAATCAGATTAAAATTTCACACAAAGTTACCACAACTGTTTTGCTTTGTGATGTAGTGTGTTGTAAAGTACAAGATAGAAATGTACATGAAAAGCTGGTTTGTTGAGTTAAAAATGCATTAGACTGCATGCAAACACGCCACATGGAGTGGCAGCTGTTTGTTTTTCGCATTTCAATGGTATTCATATAGCTGCTGCTCTGTTCCACCCTGCCCACACACACACACACACACACACACACAGCCAGGTGCATGACAGAAGCCCTGCAGATCTACTGTATGTTTCTACAGGCTTTTTTCCATAGAACTCTCGCAGCAGGACTGAGACCTTCCAGCTTTTCAGCGTGTGTGGTTTTAGCATCAAACTTCAGTTTTAAAGTTCCAGTCAGGAAATGACAGCTCAATCCAATTCAATTTTATTTCATTTGTACAGCACTTTTAATAACAGACACTGTCACAAAGTGGCTTTACAGGAATCTGGATGTAGATTTAGATCCCTAATGAGGAAGCCAGAGGCAACAGGGGCGAAGAAAATCTCCCTAAGGAATGAAGACGACATGAATAAGAAACCTTGACTCAAACAGGAACCCGTTCTCTGGGTGACACCTGGGTAGCTTGATTATAAATTATTACAGTATACAGGTGTAGAAAAGTAAAGACAAACATTACTAAGTGTGAGCGTATTGTACATAAGTCCTGGGATGAGCACAGGACAGTCTTTATGATTAAAGCAGCAGTTCTTAGGTACAAATATTTAATATCTACAGTATGCAGGTGAGATTATCGACTGAAGCAAGCAACAATCTGCAAATCTTCAACAGCTTTTACACAGGCACTTTTATGAGGCCACTTACGCAATTCCGGGGGAATCATCCGGAAGCTGATGTGTGAACGGAAGCCGGAATCTTACCATGAAAGACACGATGAGACGTTTCGAAGTGGCAGTTTGCAAATATTAGCACAGTAAAGAACAACAGGAGCAAGTTCTAAAGATAATGAAGAGGAACAGAAGACAAATACTACAGTGGTTCAGAAATGCAATAAATGAAAGAGTACAGTCCAGGATGTATCATGTGTATGCAGGAACGTGGCATAAGTAGAAAAAATATGCAGATCATAAACATCTCTTTAACCCTTTCATGCATTAATTACATAACATATCTATTTTTTAATGGTTTTACTACTTAATAATTGCAAATCATCTTTGAATTTTTCTAAATATTACTAAAATTAAAAGTGAATTTAACAGGAATCAAAGGATATCAGAGGCATTAAATGGGATAAAACAATTCTGCTGAAAAAAAAAATTTTAGGTTTAACCTATTAAACAAGGTTGTTTTTTTTTTGTTTTTTTTTTGTTTTTTAATTTTGTTGTCCGGGATTATTGAAAGTCCCTTTTTGTACAGTAACTGTGCTGGTTAAATCTAAAGATATACAATCTGAGGTGCCTCATATCAATGAGCTAGAAGGACTAAGCCCTCCGTCTTTCAAAGATAAAAGAAAAATCATTAAAAGCTTTCATTTTTCGGCATCCACACCATCTTATTTGTGGTTTATTTAAGTTTTAAAGAGGATTATTTTGGATTTTTGTGAAAGCAAGCACCACCAGAGGTTGTACGAAATACACAGAATGATATAAAGTGAGGATGTGGGCTAACTGTAACGAGCCCAAGGCTGTAGATTCAGCAAGCCTACCAGTGACAGTCACGTCACATGATTACACAAAGTGACACGCCCTCCAGGTTTGAGCTCAAATGTGTTAATATATATTCTAGCCCATTATGTTGACGCTTCCATGATATGTCATCAGCAGTCGTCTTATTGATGTGGTGATGGGTGTAATGAACGTGAACGCAGTGGATAATTTACTCTATCACCATCTTTCGCCTAAAATGTGTTTGGAGGAGAAGCTAAAAGTTGATAGACTGAGCACACGTCATCTGATCAGAGTGCAAAATACACAAAAGGACAGAAGACTGTGAGTTTAGTGGTTTTTTTGGAAAGGTTCTGCTAATATTCTGGGCTTTGTGTGTGAAAGAGGTGCAAGTGTTTAAAGGAAGGAGTTGGAAGAGGCCTATGTAAATGAAAAAAGAGGGAGAGAGTGATAGACGTGTGGAGGCTGCTTCTGCCGATTGTTAAACACAGAGGCTTTTTTCAATGCTGAGCAAATCCTCTGTTCATTTAGAAAATATGGGTCATAAATTTGGTGTGACATTTCACTGGGAGTTGAAAACTGTCACTCCTTGTCTCAGGATTCCAGCTGTCTCTCTCTCTCTCTCTCTCTCTCTCTCTCTCTCTTTACTTTCCCCTCTGTTTGTCCTCATTCTCTCCACAAACTGTAAAATGCCTCATTTACTCTCGGACATCTTTCCACTTTTCAGCCGAGCACGATGAGCTGAACACACATTAATCACATCAGAGTAAAGACCTTTGCACCTTTCTGAGCACTTTTCATGTTTTAGCTTTCACTAATGTAACTCTAATCTCTAATTAACATTAGTGTATGACACTGTGTGTGCCTCAACGTGATGCTGGGTGTTAGGTCGATATGGAACTTTTTTTTTTTTTTTTTTTTTTTTTTAGTGCAGCATTGCTGAGTGAATTAAAATAAATAAATAAATAAATAAAATAAAAAAAGAATCAAGTGCCGTTGATTTTTTTTTATATATATATATATATATATATATATATATATGTATATTTTTTTTAGATTTCCAGTAATCTTCCTTTTCTATTCTCTTGTAAGCCTGGGTGACAATATGACAGTGTTGATAAAAAATAAATAAATAAATTATATGGAGGCATACCAAGGATAGGAAATTCCTTTCGTACAGATGTTTGAAAAGTCATAAAAATGCTCATAAAAATGTGAAGTTATTTAAGGTTTGAAATGTGGTTGATGTTGAATAAATAACTCAAATACATGTTTTTTCTATTATAATAGGAATCATTAAAAGTGGAAAGTTTGGTTAAAAAGAAAAATTATTAGTTAGTATAAGAACTGAAAGTATAATGTCTATAATTATCTTCTCACATGCTGAAAGATGAGGAACTGATGTCTGCTATCTTCTGGTTGGATATTAATTCACAGCTAATTATTAATACTTATCTGTTAAATAAAGACAGGAAGTAAAGGACAGGGAGTAACTTTTTGCGCCCTTTTTACACCTAAGCCTGGATTAATGACTACATTGACAATTTCTTTTGCACTTTTTTATGTCCCGTTTATTTATGTACCTATTTTAATTTTTTTATTTTGATTTTTTGCTAATTTCTCCTTTTTTTGTGAAGCGTTATCATTTTATACAACTGAGCGCACAATTATAGGGTTACCATAATTATTAAAGCTTTATTATAATGTCCACAGATAAGCATAATAACACTTCACTAATGCTTTCATAATAACAAATTAATACAAGAGCACATTAGGAAATAAAAGTGTTTATGGTCAACTGATTGATATACGAAATCTAATAATAATAATGTTAATAGGTAAGAATTAACATTCTATTTACTCATTATAATTTCCTGGGAATTACTGCATTCATTATTAAGAAATCATTAGTTTAGCAGTAATATATGATTATTATATGCTTTGGAGTACAATATAAGCGACACTAAAGCTGCTAATGTTGCCTATTAACTGCTGTATGCACTACTTCTATGCGCACTTATTAGCTATAAATCAGTGTGTAATGTGTGAGCCCCTTCACGCTTCGGTTCTATAGATCTTTTACTGGTTCTCCCCGAGGAACACACTGAAGAAGGCTTTAGAGTGAAACATAATCTCAGCACTACATTATGTGATACATATCATGTAACATAATCACGGCTCCAACTATCGCAACATGAGATTCTTGCCATTTTGCCCGGCTCTTTACATTTTACTCAGAGGTAATTTGTTATCCTCATGGCTGCGTCTCATCAGAGAGATTAGTGTCTTCCAGCCAAGTGTCGTTCCAACGGCCCACTTCCTAAAAGAGTGTACGTGATGAAAAGAGAGAAAAAAATGAGAGCGAGAGAGCGAGAGAGAGAGACAAAGAGGGCCAAGTCCCAAATGTTCCATCTTATCTGATGAGGCATCCACTTCAATTTGCAATTTTAATGAAAATCAGACACCTGCACTGTGTATATGTGTGTATATGTGTGTGTGTGTGTGTGTGTGTGTGTGTGTGTGCATGAGAGAGTGAGAGAGAGAGAGAGAGAGAGAGTGAGAGAGAGAGAGAAGGCACACTTTAGCAAGAGAGGTAGGAGAAAAAGAGAGAGAAAGAGCTACAGAAAGACAGACAGGGAGAGAGAGACAGAAAGAAAGGGAGAGACAGAAAGAGATGGAGAGAAGGAGAGAGAGAGAAAAAGAGAAAGGGGGGGAGAGAGGGAGAAAGAAAGCTAGAGAGGAGGTGGGCTCTGAGGCAGATAGAGAGACAGAGGGACAAAGTGGGACAGAAAGAGAGGGGAAGAGAGACACAGAGAAAGTGAGACATAGAGAAGGGAAAGAAAGAAAGAAAGAAAGAAAGAAAGAAAGAAAGAAAGAGACCAATAGAGACAGAAATGCAGTGAGCACTAAAGCAGAGAAAGAGAGACAGAGAGAGAGACACAGAGAGAGAGACAGAGAGTAGAGAGACAGAGGGAGAGAGACAGAGAGAATTTGAATTTTAACAAGACTTTTATTACAAAAAAAAACCTCTCCTATTCACAATACACTCCTACAACACAGTAAGTTTAGGTGGGGGGGGAGGGGGAGGAAAAAAAAAAAAAAAAAAAAAAAAAAAAAAAAAAAAAAAAAAAAAAAAAAAAAAAAAAAAAAAAAAAATCACAAAGTATGCATAAAAATCAGTTCACCCTCAAAAACAGAGCACAGAGCCTCATTACAACACCAAATACATTTAAAAGTGACAAAATCATCAATAGACTTATAATAAAGAAAATCAATCAAAACTCTTGACTTCACCAAGTTAAAAAACAAGGCTACTATGTTCTGATTTAAGTTTTGTTCTATTTTCTTTTTCCTACTTGTATAAATGGCCAGTTTTGCTTGGCCTAAGACAAAATTCAGTAGTTGACAGACAAATCTTTTCTTCCTCACATATTTGTACCCCAAAATAAAAGTCTCTAGAGAAAAGGTCTCATTACAACTCCTGAAAACATTACCTACAGCTAGAAATAGAGGTTGCAATCTACAACAATTCATAAAAGCATGAAAGATGGTTTCTCTGTCAGAACAGAAAGGACATGTAGAAGTAACCTCAGGGTTTAGAACTGAGATAAAAGCATTGACCGCGACAGCACCATGAATAATTCTCCATTGCAAATCACCTGTTCTCTTGGTCAACGGTGGTTTATACAAGGATCTCCACTCAGGTCTTGTGTTTTGATCCAGTTTAAAAACATCACGCCAGGGAGTATCAACTTTCCCATTTAAAACCTTTTTGCTAAAAACCAAAACACAAGACCTGTACAAAGATTTACCAGTACTTAAAAAGAAGTCTTTACACAGAGATGTAACATTTTCAATGAAAGGAGATGTAATCCCTTCAACATTTACAGACAGTAGTAGACAAGGAAAAGAGTCTTTAGGATCAGGAACTCGGGAACCAGCACAATACTCTGCTAGCAAGTCCATTTCAGTTGTCTTAAACGCCGCTTTCCATTTCATGAGCAACTGGGTAACCAGACGAATAGACCTGATTCCCAAATGTTGAGCTAATGCTGCTTTGTTCTTGAAATCCGGCCCTACAGTGTTCAGTAGCTGACTCAGAGTAATAATGTTGTGTTCAATCAGCAACCTACTAAGTCCAGGGAAAAAGGAACTGTCTGTTAGGTCCAACCGGGAGCCACAGATTAAAGGCTCCTCCAGTAACCAATGAAGAGAATGTGATTTTTCTGGTCGTTGAACAGCAAAGAGACTCCAAACTTTAAAAATGTTCTTGTAAAAAATTGGCAACGTGGAGGTGTCCAGTTTTAGGGGATCCATCAAAAAAAGTGCTTTGTCCAGCCCCAAACCTGCAAAACTACGTAAAATCAGGCATGAAACAGCACGCCAGCTAAAACGTGATGGTCCATCCAACAGTCTTTGCACAAACTGCAGACGAAAGGTTGCAATTCTGCTCTGGAGATGAATTAGTCCTTGACCACCTTCCTCCTTGGGCAAGAACAGAACATTTTGTGAGACCCAATGTAATTTATCCCAAAAGAAGTCCACCAGGGTAGCCTGGATTTTTGATAGCAGCTGCAAAGGAGGATCTACACAGGCAAACTTATGCCATAAGGAAGATGCCACCAAATTATTAATAACTAAAATGCGTCCTCTGTATGACAATTTTGGGGACAAAGACTTCCATTTTTCTAGGCGTCCTTTGACTTTTTCTATTAAACCTTCCCAGTTTTTCTGCACTGTTGTGTCATTGCCTAAAAAGACCCCCAAATATTTAAAACCTTCTTTTCCCCAATGTAAACCAGCAGGAAGTTTCGGTTTTCCACTTTTCCAGCTTCCTATCAGTAGTGCTTCACTTTTATTCCAATTTATATTAGCAGAAGATAAAACTTTAAATTTTCCAAGCAATTCAGATAAAACCTGTACATCATTTTGCTTACTGATCATAACTACTATATCATCAGCATACGCTGATAATAAGAAATTGCCATCACAGTTTGGCAAAGATATACCATGAAGTTTCATTCTTATTTGTTGTAACAAAGGCTCTATGGCCAAAGAATAAAGCATACCAGAAAGTGAACACCCCTGTCTGATACCTCTACAGGCTCCAAAAGGAGCACACAAACCACCATTGACCTTGAGAATGCTCTGAACATCACTATAGAGAACTTTCACCTGATCTATAAATTTTTTACAAAAACCAAAGGCTTTCAAAACTCTCCATAAATAAACATGTTCAACACGATCAAAGGCTTTCTCTTGATCCAATGATATTAAACCACAATCTAGATTTAGCACCTTAGAGACATCGAGAAGATCTCTAATCAGGGAAACATTATCAAAGATTGACCTACCAGGGACACAGTATGTCTGGTCAGGATGTATGACCTTGTCCATAACCTCTGCCAACCGATTAGCTAAAACCTTAGAGAGCAGCTTGTAGTCACTGCACAGGAGGGAGACCGGCCGCCAGCACTTGATGTCCGTCAGGTCACCCTTCTTGGGTAGGAGAGTCAAGACTGCTCTGCGGCAGCTCAACGGCAATAGCCCTCCGGCTAAACTGTCATTCAGTACCTCCAGCAAGTCTTCTCCAAGCTCTGACCAAAATGACTTATAGACGTCGACTGGCAGGCCATCCATCCCTGGTGCTTTTCCCAGCTCCATACCTTGGAGGGCCTTCCAGAGTTCCCCCATGGTCAAGGCACCTGAAATCTTTGCGTTAACTTCCTCTGACACTTGAGGAAGGTTGTCAAAGAAATCACTATCATGCCTATAATCTGGACTCAGTTCATTTTTATATAAAGACTCGTAAAAAGTGACTGCTCTCTTACGAATGTCTTTGGGGTCAGTCAGCAATACCCCAGATTCAGAACGTAAAGCATGAATAACCCTGTTCTGTCCATTTTTTCTTTCCAAACTGAAAAAAAAACCTTGAGGGTACATCCATCTCATTTACACTTAAAAAACGTGACCTGACCAGAGCACCCTGTGTTTTAACCCCTAGTAGATCAGACAACTGAGTTTTCTTGTTTTTTATAAGAGACTCCACATTACTTTGATTCCCAGGCAAGTGAGCCAATTCTTGCAATTTTAAAATATCAGTCTCTAAGGTGTTCAAAGTCAGGGTTATCTCTCTAGTGATATTCTGGGAGTATTGTTGACAAAACTGTTTTATCTGAACTTTCCCAAAATCCCACCATTGCTGCAGTGTTCTAAAAGAATTCTTTGTAGTTTTAAAAACATCCCAGAAATTTTTAAAACTTTCTTTAAAACACTTATCATCCAATAAGGTGGTATTTAGATGCCAATAAGCACTCTTTGGCTTAATAGAGTTTAAAAAGATACAACACTGCACCATACTATGATCTGAAAGACATGATGGGATAATAACACAACTCTGAACAATACTACCATGATGTTTAAAAACATAAAACCTATCCAGTCTTGCCAATGAAATCGTGTTATCACGAACATGGGTCCAAGTGTATTGTCTTTGTTCTCCATTAAGCTGTCTCCAAATATCAATTAATTCATGTGTTTTTGTTAGCTGAACAAGACGTTGACGTGAAGGTAAATGGGGTTCAATGTGATTTCTATCCAAGTTGGACTCTGTGCAATTAAAATCACCACCCAAAAATAAATATTCATCAACACCAACATTTTGTAAAACAGAGCACAAAGTATTTAGAAATAGCATTCTTTCAACAGCTGAAGTTGGTGTATATACACAAATAAAAACAAATACAACATTTTCAAAAGAGGCTCTTACTTTCAAAAGTCTCCCTTTAATAACCTCTTCAATCTGATAAGAGCGTGGGCTGAAACTCTTAGCAAAAAGAATAGCAACTCCACCACTCAGTGAAGTATTGTGACTTAGAACAGCAATCCCATTCCATTCTACTGCCCAATCAGCAGCATTATTAACATCAGTGTGTGTTTCCTGTAACAGAGTGACATCAATTTTTTTCTGATAAATTACTTCAAATAATGAAGCTCTTTTGTGCATATCTCTAGCACCATTCAGATTCAGGGTAGCAACATTAACATGACACATACTTAAGGAAAAGAAAAAAATCCCTGCCCACAGGAACATTCTATTACAATACGTGGCATTAGGCTTTCTCACTGTCCTCATTACTGAGCTCAGAGTTAAGTTTGCTCAATGTCTTTTTCAATCGATAAACCTCTTTATTTGTAAAGGAGCCCTCCATCATGAAGCACCTTGTTTTCTCAACAAACTGCTTTATGTCAGGAAAGTATTCGTTAATGCGCACTCCTCTCTTATTCTTCGTAGCTCTGAGGAACAGTTTAATGTCATCTACCTCATAATGACGTCCAGAAAAATCACTCTGAGAAAGACTAACACTCGAATCAGAAAACTCACTGTCACTTTCCGTTTCATCCTGATCACTTGGCTCGGTTATATCTGCTTTCTTTGCATGTCTAACAATCGGAGCTTTACCAGACTTCTTTCTTTTTAATGGGACTTTAAAATCTGCCTGCTCTGTTTCCATTCGACTGTCATCATGTACATTACTCACAGTAGATTGCAAGTCATTGTGGAAAGCATCGTTTAAAAGGATATCTGTCTCAGTAACGGCTATCTCCGCCTGAGCATTAGACACTTCTACACCAGAAACTGTGTTTTCAGCTGCTAATTCTTTAGCATCAGTTGGTGTGATCACAGGTAAAGCATCATCATTCTTATCCTTCACTACTCCTATCCCTGATACACCCGGGGCCTCGTCTGACGGTCCTGCTTCATCGGGTTCAGCGTTAACTACCACGTCACTTCCGACAGCGGCAACGTCACCATCAGCTGACGGGTCGTTTGAGTTTTTTGCGGGACAAGCACGGATTAAATGACCAGATTGCCCACAATTAAAACATTTCATTTTATCAGTTGTTACGTAAATAATGTAATCATACTCATCAACCCGAAAGTGCAAGGACACATCTAACTCAGCATCGTCATTCATAATCATGTAAACAAAGCGCCTAAACGAGACAACATGCTTCAGGAAAGGCGATTCGCTACTGATGGGGATCTTTTTAATAGGAGAAACCAGTTTACCGTAACGAGACAAAGCTTTAGCTAATACCTCATCACTTAAAAACGGTGGTACATTGGACAATGTGACTTTCTTTGATGGTGCAGAAAGTGGAAGCACAAAGGTAAAAAAATCATCAATAACAATCCCTGTCTCAACTAGTTCGTTAGCCTTTTCAGTAGTGCTGAGAAATATAACCGTAGCGTTATTCATCCTGGAGGCAGACAATATGTTTTCATGCCCAACAACATCACCCACTGCCAGGCAGCATTTCTCTACACTAACCCCGGACGCCACTTTCACTCCATGACGCCGGGTCAGTGAACTCAAACACTGCGAGCGCGGGGCCGGCATGCTCCCGAGAAAACAGGTAGCACGCGGCCCAAAACAACTGCACCGTAAACCAAAAACACACAAAAACAACTAACAAAGAGAAAAGCCAAGAAAAGAGAAAAAAGATTCACTCACAGAATCCAAACGCACTCACACCACTCAGTCCACACGCTCACCCCCAACAATCACACCGGAAGTGAGAGAGAGAGAGAGAGAGAGAGAGAGAGAGAGAGAAAGAGAGATGGGGAGGAACAGAGAGAGAGGGATGGGGAGGAACACAGAGACAGAGAGAGAGAGAGAGAGAGAGAGAGAGAGAGGGATGGGGAGGAACAGAGAGAGAGAGAGAGAGAAAGAAAAAGGGATGGGGAGGAACAGAGAGAGAGAGAGAAAGAAAGAGGGATGGGGAGGAACAGAGAGAGAGAGGGATGGGGAGGAACAGAGAGAGAGAGGGATGGGGAGGAACAGAGAGAGAGAGAGAGGGGGAGAGAGAGGGATGGGGAGGAACAGAGAGAGAGAGAGAAAGAAAGAGGGATGGGGAGGAACAGAGAGAGAGAGAGAAAGAAAGAGGGATGGGGAGGAACAGAGTGAGAGTTGCAGTTAAATGAGTCTTCGCTCTGCGCTGTAGTGAAGAGTTATAAAGGACAGCAGGATGGAGAGAAATTCTTCACTTCCACCGTGGACACGTCACAATCACGTCACGCTGCTCTCACGTACGCAGCGCTCCGTGTGTGTGAGCAGAACCCCGGCGAGTTCTCCTCCTCCGCGCGGTTCTTTAGGCAGGTGAGAACGCAGCGATCACGCCCGGGTCCGAGGGCATCCGAGTGAAAACGAACGAGAAAGCGATTCGACTCTGAGTCGACTCACTGCAGGAAGTGAATCTTTCGGGGTAAAGTGGGTTTGTTTGGTAGATACGAGCCGCTACACTGAGCCAAAGCACAGAGCTGTAGCACTGCAGAAACACTGTGTGTGTTCCGGACGAACAAACACAGAAAATAAACACAGGATACGACACACGACTTAATTACTTATATAATTATCCAATCATTTCCTGAGCGCCGGCTCCGGCTTCTCCGTGGTGATTTTCGCGATGTCTGTGCGCGCTTGGTAAAGATTTGTTTACATTCTTCTGTGGCTGTATTTCTGACCAATCAGTGAAAGAGTTTTATGAGTATGTTTTCAGCCTTACACATTTATTTATTTTTTTTTTGGTTCGTTAAATTATGTTCAGTGTGAAACCAAATCAAACAAACCAAAAGAATCAATTTCTCTCTGATTCAGACTCAGCAAACGAGTCTAATGGGTTTGAAAGCGCGCTTAGAGAGTCAGGAACTCGCTCGCTCACCCGTTCTAACGACTTGAAACTGAATAATAAGGTGACTAGCGTTAAATGCTTTCACTTTAATTAGCAACTTAAAGAAGACAGAAATTTACTGGAGCCTGTGATTATTAATATTTATTTTTTTTACAGCATCAATACAGGTTTGCATTAAAATCAAGCAAGTGTGTGTGTGCGTGTGTGTGCGTGTGTGTGCGCGCGTGTTCCCGTAAAGGACAAATGACTACTGGAAAATTAAACAGCTGAGTGATTATGATTCACTGCTCCACATAAGATGTATCTACAAAGCACACAGCAAAAATACTTTAAAAAAAAAAAAAAAAAAAAAAAGGTGCTTGTCAGCATCCTGCTTGAGCGAGTGTTTCCCGACTGCTGGGTGTGTGTGTGTGTGTGTGTGTGTGTGTGTGTTGAGACATGTCAGCTTTATTTACAGTGTACTTCTTTCTTCCAGTAAGTGTCATCTCACACATGTGTGCACACACACACACACACACACACACACACACACCAGATGGCAATAAATGCTGTGTGTAGCACCTACAGTGGAGGTGACACCTTGTCAACGCCCTCCCAGCTCACACGCTTGCCTCTGAGTGTGTGTGTGTGTGTGTGTGTGTGTGTGGGGGTGTGTGTGTGTGTGTGTGTGTGTGTGTGCGTGTGTGCGAGAGTGCCCTGTGGTTATTCACACTTTAGCGCCTCGTCGATCCTGGCTTTGTTCTCATTTGTCTCTCTCATTTGGTTGTTTTTTTTCTCGTCCTAAATCAACCTGTTTGCTTTCCAAGCACGATCTCGGTAACAACGCCAGCGATAAACACCATGGTAGCGGCACTCTCCTTGGTACGTCCGTGTGTGTGCGTGTGTGTGTGTGTGTGTGTGTGTGTTTTGGGGGGGATGTTGGTGGGATGAGAGCAGCACAAACTGAGAAAGAAAGGAGGGAAAAAAAATCTCAGGTGAACGCCGAGTAAAAACGATGAGACGTTCAGCGAGCATGTGAACAAAAACATGACAAACTTTTTCCTGTGCACGGCTCCAGCTGCACACTTCACAACCACCACACACACACACACACACACACACACACACACACACACAACACATAGTTGCTTATATATTGTTTAAGACATACAATAGGTGGAAAAGTTTGAGTCTGATGTCACACACACCTGCTTAATATCCAAACACTGACCCCCACCTCCCCACCTCCCCACACACGCACGCACACACGCACGCACGCACGCACACACACACACACGCACGCACACACGCACGCACGCACACACACACGCACGCACACACGCATGCACAGCTACTACTCAGCGTTCAGTATCATGAAAAAGATCCGCAGTGACAACTTCACTCCAAAAGTGACCGAAATCACCCGAGAACCGGCCGAGCGTCATATTAAATAAATAAATAAATAAATAAATAAATATCTGTGTGCTTCAGTGCTAAAACCAGGAGTGTACACACTCGGGTTAAGCGTCGACTCTTCTCCAGCTTAAACAAGTCACACTAGAAGTTGAAGAGATTTTAAAAATCTCAATGGCATGTTACAGAGGGTTAGAAAAAAAAATCTTTTAAAGTACAGTAGCTAATATCTCATATGATCTCTTTCATTTAAAAAAAAATTGAAAAAATAAATACATAACTAAATCACACAACTCAACAGTCAACAGTTCAGTGAGCTACGGCTGGGCGATACGATGTTATAATATCGATATCTTGAATCTTGATATTGTGTCGCAATATGCTTAACTAGAAATACATGAGAAGCAGCTGAGGTGTTAAAATCGTGTAGTCTGTAAAATTGCGACCTGTTAAAATTGTTCACATTTAATAAAGTATAAGCTTATAGAAACAAAAAAACTACTTTAGCCTTGACGCTCAAGTACAAAACATACTTTACACACCAAGCATGTCTTGGCTGTCTGATAGGGGCGGAGCGATACGAGACAATAAATAAATAAATAAATAAATAAATAAATAAATATTCCCGATTGCACAGCGGATATTATCATCACACGCTCCTGTTCTCTTCTCCTTAAACTTAAAATGGTGGGAATTTTTCTTTGTTGTTTTTTGGGCTATCAATCCTGGAACGATAAAATCGCTTATCTCGATAGTTTAAGCTGAATCGGGTGTGTTAGTGCGCGGAACGCTGAACCGTGTCGCTCCCGGACCGCTGTGGGAGAAACGCGTCGGTTGATAACGTGTCACCAGATGTGCTTGTTGCATCAGGGTTAGTGCGGCTGCTGCAGCGCTGTAGAGCTCTGAGGTACAGGAAGGTCTAAATCTTCTACAGAGTGATTAACTACACGGCAGTAAGACGGCAAACTCTCTCTCTCTCTCTCTCTCTCAGTGTGTTACTCCGCTTCACAGGAAGTCAGGGGAAAAACCCACAGCTCTGCCCTTCCTGTTCCGTGTGCCAGCTAGCGTAGCATCTTCTACACACACACACACACACACGCAGTGATAACCCCTGATTGAATCTCTTCTGCTCACACTGAAACAGCCGACTCGACTCATCCTCGACTGAATATGTGCTGACATTCAACTTTCTGTTCATGATAAAAGGGTTGGACGTTTATTACGGTTTAGGAAGTGGTGATAACGCTGCATAAAACATCCGCTACTTGAGGTAACTGAACTGAACAAAAGGTGCTACTCTCAGAGTCATCAGTCTTCTCAGAGATCTGTGAAGCGCTGCCAAGGCGGGTTCTTTATGTTATTTTATTTAGTGACGGCGATGGAACTCACAGCCCACCATCATTAAAGTTATTATACAGTATATATCTAAAAGTATGTGCACCCCTGATCTTCACACCCGTATGTGTTTCTTCTCCAAACTGTTGCCACAAAGTTGGAAGCACGCAACTCTACACTATGTCTCTGTGTGCTGTAGCATTACAGTTTCCCTTCACTAGAACTAAGAGGCTCAAACCTGTTCCAGCATGACAATGCCCCTGTGCACAAAGCGAGCTCCATGAAGACATGGTGTGTGAAGGTTGGAGTGGAAGAACTCGAGTGTCCTGCACAGAGCCCTGACCTCAACCCCACTGAACACCTTTGGGATGAACTGGAACTGGTACTGGAGACTCCTTACCCAACATCAGCGCCTGATCTCACTAATGCTCTTGTAGCTGAATGAACACAAATCCCCACAGCTACGCTCCAAACTCTAGTGGAAAGCTTCCCAGAAGAGTGGAGCTTATTATAACAGCGAAAGGGGGAATAAATGTGGACTGGGACGTTCAAGAAGCTCACGTGGGTGTGACGGTCACAAACCTTTGGCCACATACTGTATATTATTATTGAATTGCTACAGTTATAAAGCTGTTTGGCTGGTCGGCTGAACTTAATGGGTTTAATCCAAACTGCAATACCTCAAAAATGTGCAGGTCTATAAATAACATCAACTTGAGTGTTATAAGAATTTGAATGAAGTGTGTTGCGAGGGTAGAAAGTCCAGGAATAAAGCTCCAATACTGCAGTGCACACTCGCAAAACAGCCTGAATCTGAATAGCTGAATAGTCGGATTATGTCCAGGATCACTTTTTGGTTATTATCAGAAATATCACTCTGACTACAAGACAGATTTTGTGTGCTTACACGTTGAAATGTTTCTGGGAGTCACTTCCTAACAAACCGCATTTAATCGAAGAGTCTACGTGTTATTTTAGTCTTTCTCACGATCTTGACATGCTGCGCTAGCATAGGAGTTCAGCAATAAAAATAGACAAACTTCCCGTCCATCCGCCTCCATCTCCGCTAAACAAACTAGCGCTGTGTCTCCAATCACATACTTGTGTACTATTCTAGTCTGATATTGAACACTGACACTAACCGTTTTTTTCTTATTTAAAAAAAAAAAAAAAAAAAAAACTCTCATTTCGCCTTCAAACATACAAAAATAATGTACAAAAACCTTCTGGATTTTCAAGACTAGTGAATACTTTTGAACGTAAGGTCAGAGATTTCGATTTGAAACGCAGCTCATGACAACAATCACGACAACAGCGGGAAGTTTTAAAAGCGAGACGGAGCTCGTCGGCGTGTTTAACGTAGCTGTGCACGAACTCACTGAACGTTTTACAGTTCGACTCGCAAGGTGACGGACAGGGATGGTTAGTGAGAGTCACATGAACAACGCCGCTCACGTTGCTGCTTCTGCACACGCATTTAAAATCACACGTCCTGTATAAACCAGAATCCCGTTGCTCCGCGTCGGGCCGCATCACACCACCAAGGCGTGGATTATTTTCCTATCACAACACTCCCATCGCGTTGTACTTCTTATGTATCGTTCGAAGCTGGATGTTAGAGCGGAAGAAAGAGATACAAGTCATTTATTAATACATTATATATTTATTAAATTGGTTTTACCTCACACACACACACCCACACACAATCACAGTTAGTGCAGCAGTGTACACTGTTAAACCTGCAGCGTGCACAAACTCTATACTTAACAATGACTTATGCTTGTGTCATGAATGCTTAACGAAGCTGAAATGAGATATCGCTGAAGAAAACTTAT